>NC_139022.1:125565116-125740635 GCF_964662115.1 Mustela nivalis | reverse complement strand
GATTAAAAAAATTATTAAGAGGGGAAGTCAAAGATGAACAAGAATAACCAAAGCACATTTGTGGTAGAACTTAGAACTAACTCCTTCCCAATCAGTTCGTATGGGTTCATCTGCTTCCTCCAGACATGCCCTTCGGCTCTTCTCCTGCAAAGCCCTTAGGTAACATAAATTGATACTAAAACCAGATGGAAATAATTTGGTCAGTAGAATCTTGGGCTATTTTGATGTCCTCTTGACATTCACCTTAACTTAGAAGTCATACAATGACCCAGAGTAAAGTGAAGAAACTGTAATAAAATTGTGATACTTTCCAAAATTCCAGTAATTATCTAAATCCTATCCTAGCAGTCCCACTCCATTCTAATATAGCACAATAGTCATCCCAATGAAAAAGCAAATAAATAAATAAAAACAGAAAACTTTCTATGATATTTAGAATAGAGGTCTTATTTGCTAGGTCCTGGACATTCCTTTATTATTTTAAACAGGCTCTAAAAGAGACAAAAAGACATTTTCAACATAAAAAAATATTTTGTATATGTATGATAGTTGAAAACCATCATCCTTGAAAAGCTTCATAGTAGCAAATGGAGGAAAAAGTTAAATTTAGCAGTTTTGCATTTTCCAAGTTCACTGCTACTTTTATTTATTATGACTTTTTATATTAGATATTCATATGATTACTTTAAACTGTTAGACATTCATATAAAGTTTTGTCATTCAAATTTCTAGTATAATGGTGCAATTCAAAACTTGGCATTGATGACTAGGAGTTTAGAATCTAATTTTGGAAATAAGGTACAAGACAAAAAGATAGACATATAATAATTACATGAATTTGAATATATGTTTATATATATTCATAATTATAATACTCTTATAAATTTTATAATTATATAATGTGTTAAGACAAAAATGCTTTCATGCTAGTTTAGGGAATTCATAAGATTAATCCTAAAATGGTTCTTGAAGGGCACCTGAGTGGCTCAGTGTGTTAAACCTCTGCCTTCAGCTCAGGTCATGATCCCAGGGTCCTGGGATCGAGCCCTGCCTTGGGTTCTCTGCTCAGGGGGACGTCTGCTTCTCCCTCTCTCTCTGTGTCTGACTCTCTGCCTACTTGTTCCCTCTCTCTGTCAAATAAATAGATAAATAAATAAAACTTTAAAAAAAAATGTTTATTGAAAGATGTCATGGAATTATATCTATGATTCTCTTATTCAATAGAATGTTTTGAATATGACAATAGGGACTATGGCAATATTTATATGAACAGCCTCTTGAAAAATATTACTGGATGTGAAGATATTTGAAATACTTTCCAAAATACCACAAAATATTGTAAAAGTTCAGCAAATTTAAAGGAATTCAAGTAAATTAGAAATATCAACAAGAAACTTAATTAACACTAATATTGGTAGCAATTTACTAATGTATAGCAGGGAATTCTAAATTACTGTGAAAAGGTGAACTGTATTACTGTAATAAGGTATATGAATACACCTTATTAAAAAATGATCAAAGCAAAAATATACCTGAATATGAGCTGTGAAAAGAATGTAGTTGGTAGAATACTTTCTACCTTCCAGCAAATTTCCACATCAGCCAAATTTGTAGCCATGTAGGACAGAAGAGCAGAAAATTTGGTTTGAGTTCATATAACTTTCAGAAGCAAATTCATTTGAAAGTGTGAAAAATGCCATTTTTCTGCACAGTTGTATTTTGCATGTGGATTGCTGCATGGATCCCATTCACAAGTCTTTTGAACATTAAGTACTCTCTCTGAGTGTAGGGACTAAGATAAACCTCATTAGCAAGTTGTCCAGAGTGAGAAAATACAGTTCCTACCAGTTTCCTGGCTTTTTCTGTCCACTGCCAGCAGCAGGAATAGCTAAGCAACTTGAAAATGTTTCACATGGTAAAGATTTTTTAAACAATAATAATGGTACCCAAGCGAGAATGTGAGATTGTTTCATCAGGGGGTCTTTGTTGGTATGATACTTCTTACTTGCTCAGGGAGAATATCGGTTTCAGTTGTAGGAGCCCAATGGTTTTTAATAATGGTGCCTTTCAAAATCACATGAGAAATTTTCTCCAAAATCCGTGTATCCAACCCACATACTTCGAGCATCTGGTTCAACTGGTGTAAGGTAGGGTTGGTCATTTTTTTAAATGAGCTTAACGATTAAGCTCATTATCATGAGCTGATATGGGTTGCTGTGTAAGAATTCCTGTCCCAGGATGCCCCTTTGTGCTTAGTTGGTTACCTGCAGCTATTGCAAGGTTCCAACTTCGATGAGTTGTTATGTCTCCACTGTTAAACCAACAGCTGGATATTTTAGATGTCTATCTGATATTTTCATATAGATCTGTAAGTGTCTTTTCACTTTCAATACTTATTTAGAAGTATCCTAGGAGAACGGACTAGGTAATTTTGAATCTTCCACAGTCATTGGTAGAGATCCAATAGTCATTCTAAAACTTCAAACTTCAAGCATTTGCTCTCTAGATCTTAAAGGGTGCACTTGACAATTTGTGTTAAGGACAGCCTCTTTCTTTGGTCTCATAGGGGCCATTTCAGTGAGCTATTTAAGACATGCTACGTGAGTCAACAAACTATTAATATCTTCTACTGTCCTTGAGGTAACTTCATATATAGGTGAAGTAGTTCAGAGGCACAGACTTTAGCTTGGAAGCACTTTACTTGATATGCCAAGGCAAAAGATAGCCCTTTTGAGGATATTTTCTAGGAGTATTTTGAGGTTGTTAATTTCATTGTTATACATTGTAGTTACTTAAGAGAAACTGACAGTTTCACTAATGATCCAAAAGACATACTTAGAGAAGCCTTGGTACCAGAGAGGTGGAGAGAGAGGAAGAAGAGAAGAACAAATACTTGATAAAGGATAGAATTAAAAAGGTCTCATTTTTTAAGTATAGACTAGTTTTGGAAACTTATTTCTAAGACTTATGTACCTCTACATGACTTGTTTATAGGTAGATATTCTTTCTAACTCAACCAAGATTTAGAGTACTGGTTCAAGCCTCGGATATGATAATATAAACCCTACAGTCCAGTTTTTGTCAAAATTATTTTGCAACTAAAAATGTAGTTATTTTCACCATATAATAATGACGTGTTTTCACTATTCACATTAAATAATTGTATTTGCTGTGGAGGGTAATCGAGTTTTTCATTTCAACTCTGCTGAAATTATGATTCAAGTAGGCTAGACACCACAAAGGGTCTTGATCAAAGGCCTGCAACCACAAGTGACTTCTCGCATAAAGAATGGCTTTCTTTGATTACTATCTAGGGAATAGTCACTGCCAAGAAGTACTGCAAAACCTTTCTTCATTTATACCTCAAATCCTATGGTGTGCCTTATATAAAACACTCTGAAATTTTCTCTTCATGTTTCTAATAATTAAAACCTTCTATATTTACCTCTTCCTTCTATATTCTTCATAACAAAAGCCCAAAAGAATCATCTGGCAAACCTAGATCCTTACCAGATGGGTAGTAGTCATTGGAAAAAAATCAGAAAGAATAAAGCCAGAAACCTTTTTGTAAGGTTACAAGAAAAAGCTAATAACACTCATACATTAACATTTTTGTACCATTATATGATTAACACCTGATTACAGAGAACAAGAAAAAAACTGTACATTCATGTACTAGATTCTTGTAATACAATATACAAAGTTCTTCCTTCCCCAATCTTCTCTTCTGTATTTTCTATTTTAATTGTACCACCTTTATATACTTAATTCAAAATTTTGAATTTTTCTCAATTCTTTACTTGCTGGCTAATCTTATAAGTACTATGTAGTCTATATATCTCCTTCTCCTCAACATAATCTCAATTTTATTGCCTTGGTTCAAATCCTCATAATGTGGGAAGTATGCAGAGAAGTGTTACAATCATGCTGCTGGAGTCAGGTGGACTGAAATGTGCATCCTGAATTTACTAACTACTATTTTCATGGGTTTGGGAAAATTACTTTATCTTCCTAGACCTCAACTCATAAATTAAAATAATAAAAACATGTCATTTTTAGAGACATTATAGGGATTACTTGAAGTGATACTTAAAGAAATTTAGCACATAGTATACCTATTGTAAACACTCCATAAATTACATTTAACTGTTCCATTAAGTACTAGTAATTATTAACTAATAATAACACAAGGGTTATAATAACTATTAATCAATGTCACCTGGAATATCATAATGATATTCCTATTTCTATTTTTTATATATCTTTGGCCTTCAGGCTTGCTTGTTTGTATTTCTCATTAGTATCAATTTTTTTTTTCTAAAAATCCAAATCACTTGCTTTTTTAATTCCTTAAATATTTCCTATCATTGATTCTCAAATCTGCCCACACATATACACAATATATAAATATTATTCAGAATACACAGACATACACACACAATTACATGAATAAAATTTAAAATATATTGGAAACCATAACAGGTTGTTGAAATATGGAATGGATTTGGGAGTTTACAAATGACTTTATTTCCTCTATATTCTCATTGCCCCTACTCTCTGGATCTCTCTCTCTCTTTCTCTCTCTCCCCATCTCTCCATCTCTCTCCCTCTCTCTCTGATCTCTTTTCCTGACCGTCCCCCAACTCTCTCCCTCTCCCTTCTTCTTTCCCTCTGCCTTTCCCCTTCTATCTTCCTCACCTAACTGTACAAACCAAAAAATGTCTCAGATGCACTTCCTCATTCTTTCCCTATGGTAGAACATCCTTGTCTTCAGGACACATCAGGTATGTTCCAGTTTGTGTTATAGTCCTTCCTGTGCCAATCACTGTGAACAGAAAAGTGGACTAACATGGTTGGCTAGACATAATACCCACACTGTTGCAAGGAGCAAAGTGGAATACGGTTATGAGGAAAGTTCTAGAACTACAGGGAGTGTGCAAAGAACAGACCCTTCAAATGAAGACATTTGCTTCTGTCAGAAGAGGCCAGAAATGGAGAAAAATACAGCAAGTTCCACTTTAGCATGTGGCAGATGACATGGTACAAACCTTACATATTTCCATTTCTAATTTTCATTACAGCACCTGAAGTGTCAGCTCTTTATTACTTAAAAGACAATTGGTTATGAACAATATAAGAAAGAGGATGAGTCTACTCTAATTTACTAAACAAACAAAATCAACAATACTAACTGATACACTCCTCACAATAAAAGTGTTAGGAGACTCCAATATTTAACAGTTTCATGACTGAAAACATCAAGTTGAAGGATGAAGTTCAAAGCCTTTCAGGCTATGTTGCAGGCTGCTATTTGAACATCTTGCATACCCCCCCCCCCCATTTCCTATCCTGCTTGTAACCCACTCCCCACCCAGCCCTTTACAATACTTTACTCTTGGGCTGTACAATGGGCCATCATGACTCTGATTTGCCCATGCAGTTTATGTTAACTATTACTGATTTTTTTGTAACTAGTGTAGAGCCTGGCCCTGGGAAGTTCTCAGTCATTGTTAGTTAAATTGTTTTGATGACTAGGAAAAAAATCACAATTCCTTACATGAAGATGGCAACAGATCAAATGAATATTTAGCTGACATGGATATGGGAGGTAAAGGAGAAATCTTGCAGAATGAATAAAGTAAGGTAAAAATTCTGTGGAATGATCAGGCTACAAATTCATTATGCTACTTTTATATTTGTGCTAATAGACAGTATATGGATAGAATCTGAAATGTAAACCTGTTCTTGGGGCAATTCCCCCTCGGGATCCAGGGATTGCTGACAACAGCTGATAATTATTGTCTTTTTAGACCAAGCCATAAAGACTTGAAAATAGAGATAGGACCCTGTAGATTTAAGAGTGCTTTAGCACAACTGTATTAACTGTATTTTGGTATGCTGCTTCTTTCCATCCTGATTTCATAATCATATACAGAAATGCAAATATTATATCAACTTTAAATATTTGTAAATAACAAATAAAGTGAAGATATTCTTTAATTTAAAACACATATGGGCACTACACTGAAACCATAAACTCTCCCTACAGTGGTGTGATGCTAAGCCCGAGTATTCCTATGTCAATCTAGAA
The DNA here is from genome assembly GCF_964662115.1 of Mustela nivalis. Taxonomy (NCBI): domain Eukaryota; kingdom Metazoa; phylum Chordata; class Mammalia; order Carnivora; family Mustelidae; genus Mustela; species Mustela nivalis. Next base: position 125,734,544 of record NC_139022.1, on the reverse strand, counting down.
AAAGAAGAGTTTTTCACTTATGAAGTTTCAGTTATTTATTGTTAATATCAAAAAGTATGCGTTCTCACTACTTTTAACTTTCATACCAAGATAATTATGCTGGAATGAACTGAAATTTTCATTTAAGCCCAGATTAAGACTTGGATAATATTTAAAGTTCCTAATTGAAAATTAATGGCTCTCTCTTTAAAACCTGTGTAGTAGGAGCACCAGCCATTCCAGTAGTGTCTAATACCCATGGCATAATCTTGTCAACTCCTTCATAGATATTAGAATTATAAATAACTTTCCATTTTCAAGTATCTGAAAAGTCCAGGTCATATGGTGTCATTTTGCAAATGAATAATGAATTGGAACTCCCAAGTTTTTACTTCAGATTCTACTTCTCCCTTTATCAAACTGCATGAAACAAGAGACATAACAGCTCTTCTATTATGTTAGTGTTTCATGTGTAATGTATGGCCAATAGCCTAGTAAACACCACAAATGAAATAATTGATGTTTTATGTGCGTCTGGGGTGCCTGGGGGACTCAGTCATTTGAGCATCTGACTCTTGGTTTCAGCTCAGGTGATGGTCTCAGTTCCCTGAGATTGAGCCCCACGTCAGAGGCTCTGCGCAGGGTGCAGTGTCTGCTTGAGATTCTCTCTCTTCCTCTGTCCCTCTCCCTGCCCATTTTCTCTCTCACTCTCTCTCTCTAAAAAAAAAAAAAAAAAAAAAAAAAAAAAATTAACATCTTTAAAAAAGAAAGATATGTTTTATATGTGCCAAAGTTGTACATTAATGTGGCTAAAATGTTTAAAATTTTATTTTAATATAAATTGATTCTTTAATTCTTTTATATCAATAATTAATTATTAATTATTAATATAAATTAAGATTTATATTCTACCCTTAATCAGTTTTATCTTCCTGAAAAAATTTTCAACTCTTTCATTGGTGCTTACTGCCAATCCTCTAAGCTATTTTGAGAATTTTCAATTTGTCTATATAGAATCAATATTTGGCTTTATTACTACCATACCTCCCCCTGCCCATCACACAATCACACTTTGATCTTCTTTGTCCCAGTATATCCCCATTATATTTATGGTTAGCTTAAAGCCTTTTACCTTCCTGAAAAGGAGTTTGTTTAATAATGATCTTGATTTTTGCATTGTTGTTGGGTTAATGTGTTCATTTTCTAGGGTTGCAGTAACCAAGTACCACAGACTAGGAGGCCTGAACACGAGAAATTTGCTTTCTTATAATTGTTGAGGCTGGAGGTGCCTGGATGGCTCAGTTGGTTAAGCTTCCAACTCTTGATTTCAGCTGGAGTCATGATCTCAAGGTCCTGAGATCAAACCCTGTGTTGGATTCCACACTCAGCAGGGAGTCTGCCTCTCGCCCTCTGCCCCTCCTACCCACCCCTGCTCACTAACTCTCTCTCTAAAATAAATGAATAAATCTTTAAAAAAAAAATTGAGGCTAGAAATCAGATCAAGGTGTCAGCAAGGTTGATTTCTTCAGAGGTCTCTTGGCTTAGAGATGGATGTCTTCTGTCTTCTCACACTCTTCTCTCCGTACATGTCTGTGTCCAAATTTCCTCTTCTTATAAGGATACTAGACATATTAGATAAGTGCCTATCCTAATGACCTTGTTTTAACTTAATCACCACTTTAAATACCCTGTTTTTAAACATAGTAACATTCTGAGACACTGAGGTTTAGGACTTCAACATGAATTTTAGGTGGACAAAATTCAGCCCATTAACAGTTTTCTGTGTAATTCAAAGAAAATTCAAAACTTGTCATGGATTATGTAAGTCTCCTCCCCAGACACTCAGGTGAATTAGCTATTCTGTCCACTTCATCTTCCTCCAAATTTCTCTCATAGATACATAGCTCTATATATTCATTATACAGCTACCATGCTAGAATCCCTCCTCAGTACTATCCTAGGGAGTACATTTATTTATTTCCTAGGGGAATGGCTTATTTCCTATAGGCCATGATTTCTTTCTTGATTTACTCTTTCATTTGGGGAGAGCAAAACCTGCAATAACTTCCTTTAAAAAGGTATATGAGAATTAAGGCTTTGAGATTCTGTAGTTCTAAAATGTTTACTTTAACCAGCAAAGTGACTTAAAGTATGGCTCGGTATAAAATTGTAAGTTGCAATAATTGCTCTTCTGAATTAAGACATTGTCCCATTGCCTTCTACTTTCCAATATTGAAAAGTATGAAAAAAATGAATTTGTATTTTGTATTTAAAATATTTTTTGTTTGTTTTTCTACACACTTTGAAAGTTCTTAAAAACATTTCTTTAAGTCTAGTACTCAAAGAAGGCTAAGAGCCTTACTGATGAGCATGCCAACCATTATCTTTACTGTGATATGATTAGTCTTCATCAATAATTTAGGGACCTTCCATTTCAGTTTTTTTTTTTTTTTTTTTTAAGTTTTCCTCTTGTAGTCAGATTCCCCCAGAAAAACCTTTAAAAAACTTCTGCTTGTCAGGTGAAGGCATGGTGGTTAAAATTCTAAATTTTGGGAAGAAGAAGGCATTTTATCTTCCCATCCAGTATATACATGTGCACCAGCCCTCCTATTTTCAGAAGGTTGATAGCACTTTCAGTCAGTACTCTCTTGTCACAGAGAGGTCTTGTAGTATCCTTGTAGTTTTCACAAGCCATAACCACTAGTTTTCACAGTTTCCCTAAGATCAGAGTTTTGTGGCTTCTGTCATCTGACCTCCATGTTGGGTGATGTAGGGACCCATCAGGCAGCACTTACACAAGCTCTAATGTTGCAAATTAGGTTTGCTGTATTCTTTCTGGTTCACAGAAAAGAACTGGGATGATGCCACGGCTTTTCCCAAAATGCATTGAGACGGTAAGTAAATTCTGAGTAAAAATGCCCAAGATTCTCTACCATTTTGAATGTAGCTCTTCCTTGTTTGGGCTTACATTTGGTTGCTATGTATCTTTAACTGATTACTAGAACTCCTATCCTGTAAAGTTATTTTAGCCAGTTTTTGGTCGTTTAGTTAATGTATCTGTGAGGAAAATGGTCTGGGTTTTCTTGATCCACTATTTGCTGATGTCTTCTATTTAATTTTGCCATCCTGCTTGCCCCAGGTCTAAAGAATACCATATTTTGTGGTATAAATCTGTTGTGTTTTCGGCTTTTCCTACATGGTTTAGCACTAGCCTTTTCCTGATTTTATTGCTGTTATTATAATACCTGTTCTATACATGTTGTGTGTTTATATTTATTACATTTCTATTTTATTTGTGACATTTCAGGAAGATGTATAGATGCTTGTGTTTAATATTCCATTTTTACATGGATGCCTAATAAATAACATATCATTTTTAAAAACATTTTAAAAAACAGTCAGGACTATAGCTATAAAAATGGTTTGGGTCTTATTTAAAAGCTAGAAGCACATCGTATTATATTGTAAATTGTAGGGATTCCTTCCATATGTATGTCACACTGACATTTGATTCTGCCAATAAATTCAGAAAGAGACCCATCATCACTGAGGCATTTAGAACTCAACACGTGAGTGCCAATACTTGAGTAAGGGAGCGAGCATGATTGAACCAAGAGAGATGACTAATGGAAGGTAGGGATGGGAGAAGATGAAAATTAGAGAAGATAGAAAAAAAGGCAAATAGCAAATGATTGAAAATATGAGAAAGAGAAAAATGAACATAAAAGGGTCAGAAGTGGTGCATATAGAGAGATGGAATGGGCATTAATTACTGAAGTCATTTTGTTTGATTTTATTTATTTTATATGGAAGTTTCTGAAAGCAGGGACTGTATTAAAAGTGGGAATTGGCCAACTATAACTGAAATTGCAAAAAATAATATTTTCTAGGAAATGCATATGTCATCCAATCTCACATAAAGAAAGATGACAATTGACTTCAAGGAGATTTTTAAAGGCCTTTTTAAATTTAAAACACTGTGTTTCTTTAGTTAAATTTCCATATGATAAAGCTAGCCTTATGTAAACTAGAGGCAGAGGATACTATGTTGACATTAAAGCATTTTTTAATGAGATTTAGTCTATATTCTCTAATTATAGTGGTAGTAATTGGAGAATAGTTTTGAAGAAATCCATTAAAACTAGCTACAGTATGTTTATTCAATAATAATTTTTATTTATTAGCACAATAGCAATTATCCAGCTAGGTTAAATTCTGCTAAATATATTGCATCTTGTAAAATTTTGAGAAGGATAGTAATTAGTATTCAGAGTGTAAAGTAAGTTAACTCACATTGGTATTACAGTAGTAACTTGATTAGATGGCATGCTACCTATTACCTTAATTATACTGCTTATTGATGTAATGCCAAAATTTCTGCTCTTTTATTAATTGGAATACCTACACCACAATTACTCTATACAATACCTAAAACCAGTATCTTTCCTCATTGGTACAATGCCTCCTGACAGTGTGATAACATGCCTCTGTGAGTTCTGGCAATCTGCCATAAAGGAATGCCTATTTGCAAAAGGAAAAATTGTGTCTCTATGTGTGTCTATGTGTACCTTTTCTGCAAAAGCAGAAAATCTTTTATATATTCTTATGCCAAGCTGATGTACTCACAGGCTGTTTTGAAATTTGAGCCTAGGAAAAAATATATATATATACTGTTTAACATGGAGGGAGCAGATATTTCACATCATGTTTTTTTCAAGTATTTCTTGAAGTGGACCTGGTTTTTCTTGAATGCTAAGTCCCTACCATGTTTGACAGAAACCTCTGCCTGACACATGAGCAGTTAATACCCACCCATTATCAACTTTTACCTTTGAATTCCTGTCTATGGTTGTGTCAAATTTCAGTTAACGAGGAAGTGTTTGTTCTTGCAAGTGTTTTTAATATTTTCAAACATTTAAGTAAAACATATTGGGTTAAACCCAGATCCTTCCTTTTTTTCTCCATTGGGGAACTTAGGGAGATTTGCTTTCTAAAATTGGTTTTTGCATGTGAATTATGGTGGGCAGAACAATAGTAATAGTTATTTTGTAAATATGTCCTGAAAGGAGACAGGAAGGAGGAAGTGGAATGGAATGAGGAGAGAGACTGAGAAAGAGAGAGTAGCAAATAAAATAATTCATGTAAATAGAATTTGTAAACTTTTTTGAAATCTGGATTCCACTTTTACTGATACCTTATAGGAAACTGGCTCTGGCAAAGTGTGCATCTTTTTAATTTTTAATTTTTTATTTGTGTTACCTTTTATTATGAAAATGTTCAAACATGAATAAAATTGGAATAATATAATCAGCTCCATAAACATATCACCTTAATTGAATTGCTGCTAAGATTTCACCATATATGCCTCAATTCTTTTTGTCCTAATGTAATCTAAAACAAATCCCAGACCATCCTGATACATTACCCTTACAAACTTTTTTTTTAAGATTTTATTTATTTATTTGACAGAGAGAGACACAGAGAGAGAGAGGGAACACAAGCAGAAGGAGTAGGAGAGAGAGAAGCAGGCTTCCCATTGATCAGGGAGCCCAATGTGGGGCTTGATCCCAGGATTCTGGGATCATGACCTGAGCCAAAGGCAGACACAACTGACTGAGCCACCCAGATACCCCACCCTTACAAACTTTTGTATAACTCTTTAAAATGGGAGAAAATTTTGTACATAGTAGTAATTTTTGCTTGCATATCCAAAATGTTTTTTAATAACCTCTTCATAGTATTTGAACCTATATTTTCTCCTCCTTAAATCTCCCTCCTTCCTTTTGCCCACTAGATTTTTAAATCTCATTCAAATGTTCTTATCCTCCTACCCTCACCTGTGGACCCACATTTTAATTATGTGATAAATCTGGATTTTATCCTCCAACATCTACTCATTTTATACCAGGGATTTATAACTATTGTGGAGTGGAATAAACACGTCTTAAAATATGGCAAAAAAAAAAAAAAAGTAGGAACTCTTCCCTCCTAAAAACCATATATGTAAACAATACACAAGCACCCTTGTGCTATATACATTTTCCTTGTACATATATATTGCTTCAAATATATTTCATTATCTCCATAATGCTAACCTTCAGTCTAATGCTATTTTAAGCTTCGGATACTAAAAATTCAGCTGCCGTATAATCGCCCAAACTTGGGTATTACATAACAATGTCAAATTAAGCATTTCCACAATCTCAATGTTTTATCCCATTCACCAAAATTGCTCAACTCTGTTTCCTGTCTGAGTGACTGACGCCATCACAAAAGTAGAGGACAAAGACAGAAATAAGAATTCGAATGTTACTTTTCCCACTCTATATTTTGAACAGTACAGGAACAGTGTCTGCCTTCTGCATATATTTCAGGTCCATACACTTACCTTATGTAGGACTGCAGTTGTCTGTGTGAAAGACCTCATTTCTCCCCTCCTGCATTAGGAACAACTTCTTAGTTGAAGCTCTGACTGCCATCATACCCATCCACTTATGCTTCTTGCCAGTGTCCTTTTTTTTTAAATTTATTTTTATAGTTTATTTCTTTTCAGCATAACCGTATTCATTGTTTTTGCACCACACCCAGTGCTCCATGCAATATGTGCCCTCCCTAATACCCACCACCTGGCTCCCCCAACCTCCCACCCCCGCCCCTTCACACCCCTCAGATTGTTTTTCAGAGTCCATAGTCTCTCATGGTTTATCTCCCCTTCCAATTTCCCTCAACTCCCTTCTCCTCTCCATCTCCCTATGTCCTCCATGTTACTTGTTATGCTCCACAAATAAGTGAAACCATATGATAATTGACTCTCTCTGCTTGACTTATTTCACTCAACATAATCTCTTCCAGTCCCATCCATGTTGCTACAAAAGTTGGGTATTCATCCTTTCTGATGGAGGCATAATACTCCATAGTGTAAAATGGACCACATCTTCCTTATCCATTCGTCCGTTGAAGGGCATCTTGGTTCTTTCCACAGTTTGGCGACTTAACCAGTTAGAATGGCCAAAATTAGCAAGACAGGAAACATGTGTTGGAGGGGATGTGGAGAAAGGGGAACTCTCTTACACTGTTGGTGGGAATGCAAGTTGGTGCAGCCACTTTGGAGAACAGTGTGGAGATTCCTCAAGAAATTAAAAATAGAGCTTCCCTATGACCCTGCAATTGCCAGAGTATTCTTGTTGAAAGTCCAAGATGCCCACATCCATTCCATATTTTAGCCTTCCTTGGTTCTCCAGGCACTTCCAAACGAAGTCATATTCATGATCTGGCCCCTGACATTTTTATAACCGTCCAGTCCCTGAAACCTCCTTGACTGCGTTGGAATATTTAGGGCTTTCGAGTCTTTGAACTTGTTACTTCCTCTGTTTGGAATGCTCTTCTCCTCCCTTCTTGATGAAGGGTTTCCCTTCACCACTCAGCTCTGTTGACACCTCCTTTTGGAAACTCTTATCCTTCTAATCAGCATTATGTGTTCTACCACTGTGCTTTCTCGGAACTTAGAACATTCCACTACCATAGTACCTGTCACACTGTTTACAGTTATTGATTTGTCTTCACTGTCATGATTTGAGATATGTTCAGAGACATGATTTGTTCATATTTATCTCCCTATATCTGGTAGAGTGAGGAAACATTGTAAGCACTAAGTAAGTAAATAAATATGAATTAATAAGATAATGTTAAATGCTATGGAAATTCAAGTTAATTGTCAACTCATTGTTAAATCAGCATAGATAAATAATACTAAAAAGGAAGGGGGGGAGACTTCCAGACTGAAAATTAAGAACTTTGGAAGTGGTTGCCTCATATACATAAGGTTTTAAATAATATTTTAAAAATTATAAATATATAAGACTAGCTGATGGTAGAAAAATTAGAAAACAGAAAAAAGACTTCAAATTATAAAATGGTACCATTAACCCCAGATAATAATTTTCAAAAGAGACAAATATAACAGATGGATTAAATTCTATATCTAAAGATCTCCACTCCATCCAGTAGTATTAAATATTCTTCCAATTTGTGATATTCAATGGTTATAGAATATTCAGTAAAAAAGAACATAGTTGAATCAATGTAAAAATCCTAGAAATTTTCTTAATCATGATTTACAGAACATAATCATTGAACAACATTGTACAAGGCATAATAAGATACAATTCTAAAATTATATATTCTTGTCATTTTGTCCTTATTGAAAAAGTATTTTTATCACCAAATGCAATTAGAAGTTGTTGTAAAAATAATGTGCACTCCTACTTCTTATCCCTCATCTATAAATCACATAAAACTGCTTTTTTTAAATGGGAAGAAGAAAAAAGATAGCTCAGATACTTAAAAAAAAAAAAACTATTGTTAATGAATCTGTAGCAGTTTGAATTGTGGCCCCCAAAAGATGTCTACCTGAAATCTCAGAATGTGACCCTATTTGGAATAAGAATCTTTGTAAGTGCAATTAGAGAAGGATTACAGGATAAGATCATCCTGGTTTTAAGGCATGCCCTAAATCCAATGACTGATGTCCTTATGAGAGAGAATCAGAGGGAGATCTAAGATACAGAGAGAGAAAAGGGAGAAGGCAGTGCAAAGACGGAGGCAGAGACTAGATTATGTTGTCACCAGACGAAGAATACCTGTAATCACCAGAAGCCAAAAAAAGCAAGGAGTCTCCCCTAGAGCCTTCAGTTGGAGTATGGCCCTTCACGTACTTTGAATTTATGACATCTTTCCTCCAGAACTGTAAGAGAGTAAATTTCTATTGTTTTAAGCCGCCCAATGTGTGGTAACTTCTGAAGGCAGCCACAGGAAACTGATACACATCTGAAAACACTAAAAAGATGGCTGCAATATACATATTGGCAATATTACAGTACATCTCACTCAGAGGAAGGGGACAGCACAGGACATAGGACTAGAAAAGAAAAATGCAACACTGCATACTTTAAGCATCTATTTAGAAATTTTAAATAGCATTTATTTATTTATCATATATTTATATTTATTATGATTTATTTATTTATTTGTTTGTTTGTTTGACAGAGAGAGAGGAGGAGGGAGCTGGAGAGGGAGAAGTATGCTGGGATCATGACTAGAGCCAAAGGCAGATGCTTAGTGACTGAGCTACCCACGTGCCCCCAAAAATAATGTATTAAAATTGATGTGCATTTAAAAGACAAACGAAGTTGTTTTGAGATTTTATTGTGAGATATCTCTGAGTGTGTGTGTGTGTGTGTGTGTGTGTGTGAGTATTTCCTAACACAAAGAAGAAGTAGTAGTCTTGATGGAGTTGCTGGGGGAGGAAGGGTCTTTCCCTATAAACAATATTTTCTTTCTTTCTTTTTTTTTTTTTTTGATAAAACTGTTGCAAACCAAAATCAGATGTGATTATTCAAATAGTGAACACTAGTGAGGAAGATATGCCATGCTGGAAAAGAAGTTATTGAGAAAAATTGCTTGTACTACTGAAGAGAAAGAAAGATGCTTAGAATATGTTGTGTGCCAGAGATGAGACTTAAAAATGAAATACACCTTTAAGCATAACTTAAAATAAATAGTTTGTGTTCTCCCTGAAGGACTCTAGAGGAATATTACTGTAACAAATTGCTATATTTAATTCTTGGATTGCAGCCAGGTGTAGGTCAGACATGAAATTTTTCTACTAAAATAACCACTAGCAAGGGAAAAACAGAAGCTCATGCCTAGAGACACACATACACACATATCATACTATATGTAACCCAATGGTCATTATTTTATGGTGACCAGACAAGGCAACGTGTGACGAAAAGTACCCAGGGTCTCTTGACTAGTGAGTGATAATAATGCGGTACCTAAGATTACTGAACTTCTGTAACAGATATTTCCTCATGAAGTATTTACTGCTGTCTTGGGCTATGATACTTTCAAGCATTCAGTAGAGTTCAGCCACCCAGAGCAGCTCATAGAGTATAGTCAGACACACCATACTGCAGCCCAGGGAACCAAAGGAATCCAATTGGGGTAGGTAACCCTGCCTACTAGCAACTCTCTTCCCATGACATGTAGCAAATCTCTCTCCTGAGAGTTAATGAAATAGATATCAGGGGCTAGTTATTGATTGAAAATGGAAATCAGAATGATTCAACAGCTGCTTTCCTTTTCATATTTTTCCCACTTAAACCAAAATGATTTTGATTCTGTTCAATTAAATAGTATAGGAACCAATCTTTTGCTGTCACTTATAGTGCTTTTGTTAGATTAATGATTATCAACAGGTAGTAGACCGGTGTGCATTAGAGTAATATTAGGTATTACAAGTAAAAAAAGTATTAAGCATTAAAATATATCTTTGTGGCATCAATCTCTGTCTTTCTCTAGAAACGTATCATTTAGCTGAGTAACTGTTGCTGGGTTGTATATAGAACTTACTAACCTCTTAGGAGGAATTTGAAATTCCCAGAATTTATAACCCCAGTGATGGGAAATGATACAAAATGTGGAACTATTGTGGACTATTGTTACTGGGCTTAAACTGCCACCATGTAAGATAAGAAATAGGACAGGCTCTCTGGCTGTTCATGAAAGCTACCATATAGTAAGATAGTCATGTTTGTGTATCTCTTGAGTATCAGCTGAGCCCCAGGATTAAACCAAAGTTTGCAAACCAGCAGCCATGGGCTAAGGGAGGCCTGAAGTTGTATTTTGTTTGATCTGCTTTGCTTTTAGTAACTTGCCAATTTCTAAAGTGTTCATTTGCATTCATCTCCAAATCCCAAATTCTACTTTCTCATGAACAGATCAGATCTGGCCACGTTAGAACCATATGCCCATGTAAAAATTATTGGCTGAAACTCCATGGTAGCATATACTTTAAGAAAGGGCATATTGGTTTCCACTTCACTATGAGCCCATTCCTTATCATATCACTCACATTGGCTACAATTTACCATCAGAATAGTGTGATCATTCGATCATTTCACTTATTCATTTGACTTATTCATGATCATTTGACTTTTTCATGTTCTCTCTACGGCCTCTGAAACAATCAAACCCCAAGGCCCTGGTTTAGCTTCTTATTTGGTTTAATTTCTTATATACCTCCACAAGGCAGCGTTTTTTCAGGCCACAAGAGTGTGTTCAGTTGATTAAATTCCTGAGTCCTAAAGAGTGACTTTAAAGGAGTAACTTATGCTCTCAAGCAAGTCAGACACATTTAATTATAACTCCTAATGTTATCACTCTAGACATGCTAGTAGCTTGTTGATCTCAATAATTCTGTCAATTTGAATTGGAAATGTTAAGCAATTTGAAAAGAAACATGCCTGCTAAAGTGATAATGCCAATCTGATGAATAGTGGATTAAGGAAGAAGGTGTTATTGGTGGTCTTTCCTAGCGCAGGCCCTGGGCCCTTCCCATTTGCTCATTAGGCTTCATTTCCACCAAGCTCTTTTCTTATTCTGCTAACATGTCAAGCTCATCCCATGTTGGGACATTTGCACCAGGTGTTGTTTTCCTGTGAAAACAGCTTTTCCTTTACATTCCCTCAGGAGGATTTCTCCTCATCATTGTGTTCTCAGCTCCTATGCTTATTCTGAAGCAACACGTATATGCCACTCTGTCCTCCTTGGTTTCATTGCATCATTTTGTTCGCATTTATGAATTTTGGCATATACATAGTTTAGGTACTTGTTTATTATTTGGTGTTATCTCTCATTAGAATAAAAACTCTATGAAAACAAGTATCACTGTGAAGCGACAGTATTAAATATAGGTGAATGTGTGAATGAATGATGTGGTGCATTACCACACTGAAAGGGCTCTGTGGTAGAAAAGGGAGAAAGACGACTTAGAATAGGTCCTCTGCTGAAATACTCTAGATCTATCCATTTGTTAAATCCACAGATCTTTGAACCAGATTAGGCATAAGACCAATTACACATGGGTAGTCTTTGTCACTCAGATTGCTAGTGCTTAAACTGCTTATTAATGGACTCTGATAAGACATGCAGCGTGCACCAGAAGGCAAATTCACACACTATTCCCTTACTGAGAAACTCCTTCTATGGAAAAAAAAAAAAAAAAAATGTCAGCTGAACACAACAGTGGGCCTAGTGTTGTAATTTATATTGTAGCACTGTCTCATCAGATTGCAGACCAGTAAGAGTTTTCAGATTGCCATCTACCCAAGGACAATGCTTTATGTAGCCTTGACTTAGATATATATATATATATATATATATATATGATCAACACTTGAATCATGAAATGGATCTCATGAGAGGAAATACCTTCATAATGAGGAAAAGGGTATTTTTCCATGAGAGTAAGTTACTTTATGAAAGTATTATACTTTCCATGGAGATAAGCCCTTTATTGAAAGGAATGGTAAATTAAAGAAATAGGGCAGAAAAAGGGTGTGTGAGGAGGGGGCAGGGAAGAGAATTCACTTAAGAAATACATAAGAACATACTCAAAGTAAATAATAAAAGGAATTGATTTTGACTGTAGTAATATTCAAAAGGCATATCTTGAGTAATTTTGTGACTTCAAAAAATAGTATCTGAATAGTAGTTGAGAGCTAAATCTGAAATATATTTTCCATACATGCTTCTAACAAAGTAATTAGATGAATTATTTTATGTTTCAAGAGTTTCAGAAAAGACCATTTTAATTTTAACTTCATTAGAAAATCAAAATTTATTAGTAAAATTATAATAAAGTTCAACACACTATTCTTCTTTGGCCAACTCTTATCAGGACTGTTTTTATAGCAGAATAACTAAGTGTAAGTAAGGCTTGTGTAATTCAATCATATTGTTTTTAACTTAGCCATGAGTATCTTACCATTTGAAGATTCTTCAGGGTGGCCTACTGAAGTAAGAGTGGCCAAAAAATGAAGGTTGGTTAGTTTGTGTGTTTCTCCTTTCCATTTTTTATTTGCTCTGGTCTTCTGGATAACTGTGAAAATCTTTCCAACAGGTAGATAATCTCAGAGTTCAGAGAACTAGTAGAGAAGAACTAAGGACTTGGAAAACTATGTAGATAGGACATTTCCAAATAGCAGTAATAAATGAATGAAGGTAACATCAAATAGACTTTTTAAAGTCAATTCCTTTTTGAGAAATAGATTATCTCTCTAGGTGAATTCCCCTTTTACCATTAAAAGCCAGCTTCCAGATAGGTCTGATCCATGCATTCACTGGCCACTATATGGCATTGACGAATTATACTTTCTAATCACCCAGCACTGGCAATGATAAATCTCTTGACTTCTGGCTTTGTAAGGAGATTGGATTTGGTGAAGTAGCTGCTGTACCAACCATATCCTTAGAGATGTAAGCAATCCAACGCTCTACTACCGAAATAATAGTTTTCTTTCATTTTGAGTGCTGGTGAAGCCAAACCCAATGTTTCAATTTCAGAGAAAGTAGATTTAATTATGGCCCCTGAACATACTAGACCCAATTGGCCATCGTTAAACAAACAAACAAACAAACAAAAATCTGCATTCCACTGGTTTCTAAGAGTATTAAAAGTACGGATGTTTCAGGACAAATTCCACAATTTGTCTAAAACAACTAGTGAAAGCCACCCTATGCTACTTTTCTGCTGATATTAGACAAATGTCTTCAACCCTTTGAATCAAGAAGAGAATCCAAGTACAGTAAATTCACACTTGTTCTCCCTTTGCCATATTTGAATGGCAAATAATGAAATAGATATCCATGTCCTGACCCATGAAAGGGAGAAAAATTGTAGAGACCCTGATAAGGCAGAGCAATTCCCTCTTGATTTACATGATGAGATGGAGTCTCAGACAAAACAATTAAAGCAGTACAATTTTCTTCTTGCAGTGGTCAACAATAACTGATCCAAGATATTTGGTGTTCAAGTTCTCCTGGCTTTCTGTCTCCTTTGTAGCTTGGTTTCACATGTAGTGGCTGAATATGGAATTCAGATCTAGCAGTAGTATGATAAATTGCTATACCACAGTCATTATCTTTCTCCACCGGAACTAATGGGTACAAGCCACAGGAACTCAAAAAAATACTCAGCCAACCAGTATCATGGTCAAAGTATGCATAGAAAATGTGAATTGCTTTTACTTTACCTTTATAAAGTTAAGATACTATAGAACATCCCTGATATTAGTGAGAATTTCAGCATGACTTCAGGATTATGGCAGGTTGCAGTTTTAGAAATTTGTATTTTAGGGGGTGCCTGGTTGGTTTAGTGGGTTAAGCCTCTGCCTTTGGCTCAGGTCATGATCTCAGGGTCCTGGGATCAAGCCCCACATCAGGCTCCCTGCTCAGCGGGGAGCCTGCTTCCCCCCCCACCCCGACTAACTCTCTGCCTACTTGTGATCTCTCTCTTCTGTCAAATAAATAAATGAAATTAAAAAAAAAAAGAAATTTGTATTTCAGGATGTAGAATTAAAATAGAAGTGTGTCAATTAATATTTTTTTCTACCTGGCACACTCAAAAAAATTTTTAAAGTTACACATAAGTAAATCTCCACCCCTTAAGTAGTCTTTCACATTTAATACATTCCTATTGGAAAAGCAAAAAATAACTTTTGCATTTCTTTCATATTCTTGCATAAATATAGAGTCTCTTTGTTTTCATTAGAAAAAAATACTGCTTAGATTGTAATTTACAGAATTAGGGATGTATGTTTTGAGCAATCTTAAGGAAAGATTAGTGGCTAATTAAGTGGTAAATTAAGTAGGCTTCAGACCTAGGTAGGAGCATTGGAAGTCTGGACTACTTTCCCATTACATTATTGTTCTTTAAGAAGAACAATATAGGTAAATAGGAGAGAGAATATTTTGCTTTGGCTGACTGTTGAACTGCTTCTGTTTCTGAGAAGACATTTATTATGTTTGCCTTTTCTTTTCTCTGAGTGTGGGAATGTGCAAGGGCGAGAGTATGTTAGCTGTGTAGTTTTGATTTAAAGCACAGTGGATAACAGCAGGCTTGGTTTTATATATGAGTGGCCCCAGCAGGTGATGAATTGTTTTTGACTTTCATCATTTGCCAATAAATAAGAAAAGTGAGAGATTTATCATGTATGTAAAAAACTCTGGCAACATTCTCTATCATGTAAAATAAAATTTAATAAAATAGCATTTTAAAAAATTCATGCAATGACTTGCCTTACTCTTACAGGCTGTAAATTCTGGAATTCAGTTGTCTTTACAAAATAGGGAGTGGGAGTCAGGGAATGGACCTACTTGTCCAGCATCAGGGTAGTGACCATTTTGCACAGCTGGTGGATTTGGAGCATTGAGTGACCATCTTTGTGTGTGACTCCCTGTGACCCTTTTATTAAGCATCTAGCTGTGCTCAGTAGCGAAATGGATTCTAATTGCTTCACAGCAGGTTAAGTGATTTAACCTGAAGCAAAGTAATAGTTTTTATTTGAAATTGCCAACATATTCACATTGACTTCCCTCTACAGAAAGAAAGAAAGAAAGAAAGAAAGAAAGAAAGAAAGAAAGAAAGAAAGAAAGACAAAAAAACAAAAACAAACAAAGAAAAAAACCACCCTGAAGAGAGAAAAACATTTCCAAAGCTAGTACTCTACATTTTTTTTTTTTTTTTGTCTCATCATAAAACAGGAGCACTGAATGATGTGTCAGAGGTAAGAAAATGTTAATACTGGAAATGGCCCTAGCAACCATACAGTTCAATGTTTAATTTTGCAAATGTAACAATGATTTGTATTTATTTATAGTTGCTCATTTACAATACAGAAGCTTCGAGAGCTATGTGGCAGCAAGTAACTAATTTTGAATGGAAGTAAATCTTTGTCTAAGATAAATACTAGGCTAATTATTTTGGATTTTTCTCTTTAAATATGCCCTGAGCCCCTTCTAGGTACTAGTCACTGGGATTCATCCCATGGGGTGTGGAGAAACAAACCAGTCATGGTGTCTGTCTCAAGGAGCTCACAGTCTCATTAATGTCATGCTAAGGACCAAATGTCTGACTGGCACATGGGCAGGAGGAAATCATATTAAATATTAATATGTATCTTATTTCGGATCAATTTGATATTCTTCTAACCTTGAACTTGCAGAGGAATTATCATGTTTTGAAATGGTGTTCTTTGGCTCTCTGCTTGAGTTCACATAATTTTTCCATTTTTCCCCTTGCTTTCTCTTTTCCCAATATTTGTCTGGATGAAGCAAAAGAAACTGCCAAAGACCCGATTGTAAGAAATAGAATTACCTCCCAACTCAGATTCAGGATCATGTGAGGACCTGGGACTATTCTTTCTCCACTGTGTATGCCTATAGAAAATCCTGTCCTTAGTTCAGGTGCTAAGAACATGTTCTCATTTTTTATACTTTACCACCATCTGCTATCCGGTAATTTTTTTGAATATGCTTAGTATAGTTTGCGGAGAATAAGATTAGAATCCTAGTCTATACCAATTATAACAAGAAAAAAAATAGTATAATTTAATTAAAAATAGAGATCATTTCTTTGAAAACTCCAGATATTTGTGACCCCTCCCACATAACACAATCATAACCCTACTTCTGAGCTCAGGCTTGAATTCTCCAGAAACACACACCTTGGCAAACCCTACCCATGAATTAATCACTGTATGCAATTGTAATGTTTTTGTCTCCCTCCCAGGCCCTTTTCTACTCCTGGCTGATAAGAATCTCTAATGTGATGCTGTAAATGCTCCATTTCTATACTTAGTCTAAATAGGAAATAACATTTACGTCTATTAGCATCCATAGAAACATTTGTCAACAACAACTTGGAGAATGACATAACTTTTTTAAGTGCACCCATCTGGGAAAGTTTCCAAATTGGGAGATACCCAAATTGGCAAAGATTCTAAGAAACTCATTCATATGTGCTATACGTGACAACAATTTCTGGACTTCTTTTATATTTCCAGCTATTAGGTTTGGAAGTGCTAGAGATAAGACAAAAAATATACACATAGATACAACTATAAAATAAAGTAAAAGTAGATCTATGAAAGTTCTAATAGGATAGCTCTGGTGAACTCAGAGCAAGGGAAAGGTCAAGATCACCCTTTGTGTTTAGTCAACTCATCTCTGAGGCTGGCCCATTTTATTCAAGGACAAAATGAATCTATTATAAAACCATTTGGGGTCTATCTCAAAAACTGATCCTTTTCTATCAAGGACTATCCAGAAATGCCAGTGTTGTCTGCACTAATACAATATAAAAGAATATATATGGGATTTTTCTCTTTTTAAAATGTGAAATCCTTCTGAAGTTTGGTTTTTATTTTCTGTTACTTATCTTACTATTTCAAGCATAGCACTCTACTGATGAACTGTTCAGTAACTTTTTCTCTTTGTTCACAAAACTAATGCCATCTTTGTGTATGTAAGAAAGCCACATGAGTTTTCTACATTTTTAATTTTGCTTTTAGTAAATATGTACTGGAATGCAAACTTCTTTATTTAATTGGTAAATGCTGACCTTTTTGTGTAATTTGTTCTGAGAGTTCTATAGCTTAGACCTATATTTATTTGACATATTTGGTAAGTAATTTAGCTGATGTTTTGAAAAATATGATACAAGAATGGAATTTTACTTAGTATCAGAATTAAATGAAATAAAATTCATTCAGCAAAATTGTTAATTATCAAGTGAACTCAACCCGACTATTTGTCAAGTTGATCATTCAAAATTAATCTGTACAAAGAGAAGTATTTAACCTTAAGATCCTTTTTGCTTCAAAACTTAAGTCAACAAGGTCATTTTACCTAAAATTACTCAAACTTCTCATAGAATTTTTATTGAATTGTACCATTTTATGCCTAGATACCAGAAAGTGATATAATCTTTTGCCACCCCAACAACCATTCTTATTTTAAGCACTTATTCTAATATAACCAGTTTGTGAAGTTATTTTTAAGATAAATTCAACTTTTCTTTCTTGTAATTTATCACTGGTTAATATATTTTAGTATTTTAATTAAAACATATTAATATTGGGGCACTTGAGTGGCTCAGTGGGTTAAGCCTCTGCCTTCAGCTCGGGTGGTGGTCTCAGGGTCTGGGATCGAGTCCATGTCCATGTCGGGCTTTCTGCTCAGTGGAGAGCCTGCTTCCCGCCTCTATCTCTGCCTGCCTCTCTGCTGGCTTGAGATCTCTCTCTCTGTGTCAAAAAAATAAAATCTTTAATAAAATATATTAATATTGACATCATTAATCTACCAGTTCAGAGCATTGAATTTGAAGCAGAATGTATCGGATCCAATTCCAGATCTGCCACTTAACTAGCAGTGCAATCAAGGCAAGTTGCTTAACTGTAGTTTTCTCTTCTGTAAAATAGAAATAACAGAAACCTCAGAGAGTTACTGTTATCATTAAATGGATTAAGATGTGTAAAGTATTTTGAACAGGGTCAAGTTCAGCTAGATAAGCATTTCCTATCAACACTATTATCATCATCATCTTACCAATGGAGATGTTATAAAAGCAAGCAGATTTTATAAAATTTGGAATAAATAAAAAAAAGTTTTCTCTCACCTTGAAATAGAATGAATGTATTATATTTGCAAAACTATATAAAATATATGCAAAATACTGTAAAGCCTATGATTCTACCAGGTTTCCAGCTTGTAAAATACAGTATCGGCTCCTCTTATAATTTGAAAACAAATTTTCAGTACCTTGGCTGTGTCATAATCTTTTTAAAAATCAAATGGTAGTTACTGTCACTTTCTTGTTTGGTGGTTATGGAAAACATAAATAGTCATTTATTTTCATTGGTGAATTATCATCTTGAAAGTTGATTCTGATAAACATAAAGTTAAATGGGAGTTTAGATTAAATTTTTTTAATAATACTGCAAAAAATAATTTTTCAGTACATTGGAAGAAGAATAAATGAAAGATAACTCTTCATTCCAATATTTTCTATATTGGTCCAAAACTGTCCCTAAATACAAATGCTGAAATATAAGTAACCATTATGAATGGAGTGAATGCTAGTGTGTATATGCCTGTCTGTGTGTGTGTGTGTGTGTATGTGTGTGTGTGTGTGTGTGTTCCTTTTTAATCTGAACTACTCACAATAAGAAATATATATTTATGATCTGAGATGTTTGGTATGTTCTTCCTAACAAATAATTTGGAATATTTGATATAATATTTGATATAATTTCAGAGTTGGTAGTCTAACTACCATAGAGGTCATCGATTCAACTAGTTACTCTGATGGCAAAAACTATACTGAAAAAAGAGTGTCATTATTTATAGCATCCATTTAACTAATTTTGTTGTGAAAAATATGTACCACATATTGAACTGTATACCAGCTGGGTGCTGGGTGATCAGAAATGAAAGATGAATACAATATGCCTACCTGTGGCACCTGGGTGGCTCGGTAGGTTAGAGCCTTTGCCTTCGGCTCGGGTCATGGTCCCAGGGTCCTGGGATCGAGCCCTGCGTGGGGCTCTCTGCTCGGCAGGGAGCCTGCTTCCTCCTCTCTCTCTGCCTGCCTCTCTGCCTGCTTGTGATCTCTGTCTGTCAAATAAATAAACAAAATCTTAAAAAAAAAAATATGCCTACCTATTTTAGGAGGAGGTGCCTATAGTCTACTAGTCATGGGCTTACTCAGTGCAACATTATGCCTTTAATCTGATCTTTCTGGAATATCACTGTTGTTTCTATAGCTTCCCAAATACTTACCTGGAAAACTAGCTTAAAGTTAGAATCTCCATCTAGAAAATAGGGTTCACAGATCATGACGAAATAGTTGATGTTGCTTTGGAGAAGAAACATCACATACAAACTGAATCTTGGCTACTGCGTTTAAGTCTAACAAAATGAGTATGGAATTTTTAGTGTTAAAGCTTTTCTTAAACAGTTTTGGTACCTACTCAGGTATTTTCACATCCCTGTCACATTTTACTGTTTTTATATTGAAAGGTAGAATACATGTTTGTCCTCAAAGCAGAGTAACCAAATGAAATTAACTGGTAATCACCAGGGGAAGATGAGGTGAAAGAAATATAAAGAACTAGGAAATGGAATAATAAAGATAAACTATTATTTATCATTTCTGCATAAAAATTTAAATTTCTTCCTATAGTTTTAGTCATGAATATATTGAATTTTCTACTTTTCAACATCAAATCAGACAATTCAGAATTTGGCAAAAATCATGTAATACATTTACTATATTTTAAATTTTTCTGCAAAGGACTTAGACAAATTCAGGAAGTATTAATAAAAAATTTCTGTATTCTACTAAAAAATCATGCCAAATCTTGTTTATTGTTAATATAGGTTAAATTTTGTTAAATTTTTAAAACAAACTATTAAAACTTGTCCTGTCCTTCATATAATCTCATATTGTCATGATAAGTAACAGCTTACAAAATTATATAGGGCTTCTCATCTAAGGGAACCAAAATTAAAATTGATGGCATGGTACAATTTTTTTAAAATTCTGAGACCCTATTTTTATATTTTTTAAGACTCACCTAGAAAAATCTAAGCACCCAGAGAATAAACAAATATATCTAGATTAATAACAGATGTCTTCATCCAAAAGTAATGTAGAACACTAATAGTTCTCTAAACGTTTAAGTTAAAAACAAATTTAGTTAATTTTTTTAAAATATTAACATATAATATATTACTTGCCCCAGGGGTACAGGTCTGTAAATCATCAGGCTTGCTTGCACATTTCACAGCATTCATCATAGTGCATACCTTCAATTTCAATAGCCCAGCCACCCTATCCCTAACCCCCCATTCTCCAGCAAACCTCAGTTTATTTTGTGAGATTAGGAGTCTCTTATGGTTTGTCTCCCAAGATCCCATCTTGTTTCAGTTTTTCCCCTCCTAGCCCCCACAACCCCACCCCTGCCCCTCCAGTTCCTCATATCAGAGAGATCACATGATAATTGTCATTCTCTGATTAGCTTATTTTATTTAGCATAATACCCTCTAGTTCCATCCTCATTGTCACAAATGGCAAGATTTCGGTTTTGTGGGTTTTTTGATAGCTGTATAGTAATCCATTACACACACACACACACACACACACACACACACACTGCATCTTCTTTATCCATTCATCTGTGGATGGACATCTAGGTTCTTTCCATAGTTTGGCTATTGTGGACATTGTTACTATAAGCATTCAGGTGCATATACCCCTTTAGATCACTACATTTTTATCTTTAGGGTAAATATCCAGTACTGTTATTGCTGGGTCACAATAGCTTAGTAGCTCTATTTTCAAATTTTTGAGGAATGTGCATACTGTTCTCCAGTGTGGCAGCACCAGCTTGCATTCCCACCAATAGTGTAGGAGGGTTCCCCTTTCTCTGCACCCTCACCTACATTTATCTTTTCTTGACTGGTTAATTTTAGCCATTCTGCATGGTGTGAGGTAGTATCTCACTGTGGTTTTGATTTCTGTTTCCCTGAGGCTGAGTGATGTTGAACACTTTTTCATGGTATGCTGGCCATTTGGATGTCTTCTTTGCAGAAATGTCTGTTCATGTCTTCTGCCTATTTCTTGATTGGATTATTTGTTCTTTGTGTGTTGAGTTGATGGGTTCTTTATAGGTTTTGGGTACTAGCACTTTATCTCATGGGCCATTTGCAAATATCTTCGTCCAATCTGTCAGTTGTCTTTTGGTTTTGTTGACTGTTTCCTTTGCTGTGCAAAAGCTTTTTATCTTGATGAAGTTCCAATAGTTCATTTTTGCACTTGCTTCCCTTAATTTTGGTGATATTTCTAAGAAGAAGTTGCTGTGGCTGAGATCAAAGTGGTTGTTGCCTGTGTTCTCCTCAAGAATTTTGATGGATTCCTGTCTTACATTTAGGGCTTTCATCCATTTAGAGTCTATTTTTGTGTGTGGTATAAGGAAATGATTCATTTGATTCTTCTGCACGTGGCTGTCCAATTTTCCCAGCACCATTTGTTGAAGAGACTTTTTTCCATTGGACATTCTTTCCTGCTTTGTCAAAGATTAGTTGACCATAGATTTGAGGTCCATTTCTGGGCTGTCTGCTCTGTTCTCTTGATCTGTGTGTCTGTTTTGTGCCAGTACCATACTGTATTGATTACTATGGTTTTGTAATAGAGCTTGAAATCTAGAATTAAGATGCCACCAACTTTGGCTTTCTTTTTCCACATTCCTCTGGCTGTTCAGGGACTTTTCTGGTTCCATATGAATTTTACAACTATTTGTTCCATTTCTTTGAAAAAAATTGATAGCATTTTGATAGGGACTGCATTAAATAAGCATAAGCATTTTCATAGTATTGGTTCTTCCAGTCCATGAGCATGGAACACTTTTCCCTTTCTGTCTTCCTCAATTTCTTTCATGAGTACTTTATAGTTTTTTTGAGTACAGATTCTTTTCCTCTTTGGTTAGGTTTACTCCTAGGTATCTTATGGTTTTGGGTGCAGCTGTAAATGTAAAATCCTTAATGTATCTTTCTTCTGTCTCATTGTTGGTGTATAGAAATGCAACTGATTTCTGTGCATTGATTTTATATCCTGACACTTTATTGAATTCCTGTACAACTTCTAGCAGATTTGGAGTAGAGTCTTTTGGGTTTTCCACATAAAGTATCATATCATCTGCAAAGAGTGATAGTTTTACTTCTTTGCTGATTACGATGCCTTTTATTTCTTTTTGTTGTCTGAGTGCTAAGGCTAGGACTTCTAGTACTATGTTGAATAGCAGTGGTGATAATGGACATCTCTGCATGTTCTTGATCTTACCGGAAGTGCTCTCACTTTTTCCCCATTGAGAATGATATTTGCTGTGGGTTTTTCATAGACAGCTTTGATGATATTGAGTTTTGACCAAGAAAGGATGCTGTACTTTGTCAAATGCTTTTTCAGCATCTATTGAGAGTATCATATGGTTCTTGTTCTTTCTTTCATTAATGTATTGTATCACACTGATTAATTTGCAGATGCTGAACCATTATTGCAGCCCAGGAATAAATCCCACTTGGTTGTGATGAATATCCTTTTAATGTACTGTTGATCCTATTGGCTAGTATTTTGGTGAGAATTTTTGCATCTTTGTCCATTAATGGTATTGGTCTGTAATTCTCCTTTTTTATGGGGTCTTTATCTGGTTTTGGGATCAAGGTAATTCTGGCCTCATAAAATGAGTCTGGAAGTTTTCCTTTCATTTCTATTTTTTGGAATAGTTTCAGGGGAATACATATTAATTCTTCTTTAAACTTTGGTAGAATTCCCCTGGGAAGCCTTCTGGCCCTGGGCTCTTGTTTGTTGGGAGATTTTTGATGACTGCTTCGATCTCCTTACTGGTTATGGGTCTGTTCGGGTTTTCTATTTCTTCCTGGTTCAGTTTTAGTAGTTTATATGTCTTGAGGAATGCATCCATTTCTTCCAGGTTGTCAAATTTGGTAGTGTATAGTTGCTCGTAATATGTTTTTATAATTATTTGTTTTTCTTTGTTGTTGGTTGTGATCTCTCCTCTTTCATTCTTGATTTTATTAATGTGGGTCCTTTCTCTTTTCTGTTTGATATCTGGCCAGGGAGCTATCAATCTTATTAATTCTTTCAAAGAACAGCTCTGAGTTTCATTGATTTGTTCTACTGTTCTTTTGGTTTTTATTTCAGTGATCTCTGTTCTGATCTTTCTTATTTCTCTTCTTCTACTAGGTTTAGGCTTTCTTCTCCATTCTTTCTATAGCCCCTTTATGTGCAGGGTTAGGTTTTGTATTTGAGAACTTCCTTGTTTCTTGAGAAAGGCTTGCGTTGCTATGTACTTTCCTCTCAGGACCACCTTTACTGTATCCCAAAGATTTTGAACAATTGTTTTCATTTTAATTTGTTTCCATTAATTTTTAAAATTTTTCTTTATAAATTCCTGATTGACCCATTTATTTCTTAGTGGAATGCTCTTTAACCTCCATGAATTTGAGCTCTTTCCATCTTTCTTCTTGTGGTTGAGTTCTAGTTTCTAAGCATTGTGGTCTGAAAATATGTAGGGAATGATCCCAATATTTTGGTACCAGTTGAGACCTGATTTATGACCCAGGATGTGATCTATTTTGGAGAATTTTCCAGGCGTACTAGAGAAAAATGTGTATTCTGTTGCTTAGGGATGGAATGTTCTGAATATATCTGTGATTTCCATCTGGTCCAGTGTGCCATTTAAAGCCTATATTTTCTTATTGATCTATTGCTTACATGACCTATCCATTTCAGTAAGGGGGTTTAAGTCCCCTACATTATTGTATTATTGGCAATGTGTTTCTTTGATTTTGTTATTAATTGGTTTATATAATTGCCTGCTCCCATGTTATGGACATACATATTTAAAATTGCTCAATCTTATGGTTGGACAGACACTTTAAGTATGATATAGTGTCCTTCCTCATCTTTTATTATAGTCTTTTACTTAAAATTAAATTGATCTGATATAAGGATTGCCACCCCAGCTTTCTTTGAATGTCCATTATTATGGAAAATTGTTTTCAACCCCTTCTGGAGGTGTCTTTGGGTCTAAAATGAGTTTCTTGTAGGCAGCTTATTGATGGGTCTTATTTTTATATCCATTCTGATACCCTGTGTCTTTTGATTGGGGCATTTAGCCCATTTACATTCAGGATAACTATTGAAAGATATGAATTTAGTGCCATTGTATTGCCTATAAGGTGACTATTACTGTGTAGTGTCTCTGTTCCTTTCTGGTCTGTTACTTTCAGGCTCTCTCTTTGCTTAGAGTACCCCTTTCAATATTTCTTGTGGGGATGGTTTGGTGTTTGCAAATTCTTTTAGTTTTTGTTTTTCTTGGAAGCCTTTCATCTCCTTCTATTTTCAACGACAGTCTAGCTGGATATAGTATTCTTGGCTGCATATTTTTGTTTAGTGCTCTGAATCTATCATGCCAGTCCTTTCTGGTCTGCCAGGTCTCTGTGGATAGGCCTACTACCAATCTCATATTTCTACCATTTTATGTTACCAACCTCTCGTTCCAAGCTGCTTTCAGGATTTTCTCTTTTTCAGTAAGAATTTTGTTTTGCTATTAGATAATGGGGTATGGATCTATTTTTATTAATTTTGAGGGAGGTTCTCCATGCCTCCTGGATTTTGATGTTTGTTTCCTTCACCAAATTAGGGAAATTCTATGCTATAATTTCCTCCAGTATATCTTCTGCTCTCTCTCCCTTTCTACTTCTGGAATCCCACTTATATTAATATTGTTTTGTCTTATGGCATCACTTATCTTTCAAATTCTCTCCTTGTGGTCCAGTAGTTGTTTGTCTCTCTTTTGCTTAGCTTCTTTATTTTCCATCATTTGGTCTTCTGTATCACTAATTCTCTATTCTGCATCATTCATCCTAGCAGTAAGAACCTCTATTTTTTATTCTTCCTCATTAATAGCTTTTTTATTTTGACTTGGTTAGATTTTAGTTCTTTTATTTCTCCAGAAAGGGATTCTCTAGTATCTTCTATGCTTTTTTCAAGACCATCTAGCACCTTGATAATAATTATTCTGAACTCTAGTTCTGACATATGACTTGTCCATCTTGATTAAGTCCCTAGCCACCATTGGTACAGCCTCTTGGGGTTTTTTTTGTTTGTTTGTTTGTTTGTTTTTTGTGGTAAGTTTTTCCACCTTGTCATTTTATCCAGATAAGAATAGATGGGTGAGAGAACAAAAAACTAAATGTGTAGTAATGATCCATTGACCCCAGAAAAATATACACTAACCAAATCAGAAGAGACCTGAAACCGGGGGAGAAAAAAAGGGGAAATGTGTGTGTGGGTGGGTGTATGTATGTGTGTGTGTTAGACTGGTGAATAGAACTGAGCCACACACTTGATTTGGGGTGTATTATGGTCTGCTAGGAGAAACTACCTCCCAAAATTTTAAAGAAAGAAAAACTTACATATACACAAAAATTAGGGTAAACATGATGAAGGATGGAATATGACTGTAAAGATGAAAATTTTAAACCCATTCTAAAAAAGGAATTGATAAGAAGTTTGTTGAATAAAGAGGAAAGAATGTGATCTGGTTGGAGCCTATAACAAAGCCATGTGCTGGATTTAGGGTATATTTTGATCTATTGAAAGAAATTGTATCCCCAAATTTTAAGAATAAAAATCCTATATTTATACAAAGAATAAGGTTAAATACAATGAAGGGATAAAATATGACTATAACAATGAAAATTTAAAAATATTTTAAAAGGTATTGATAAGATAAAATATTTAAAGAACATTAAAATAGGAAAAAGGAAAAACCAAAAAAAAATAAAAAAAAGAAAGTAAAATTTTAAAAACTTAACTTTGAAAAACTAAGGGATCATGGGAAAAGAGCCATGAATTCTATGTGTTGCTTTCCCCTAGCTCTGTAGTTCCACAGTTCTCATTGTTTGGTGAATCTGGTCTAGGCTGGATGTTCTTACTAATCTTCTCTGGTGGAGGGACTTCTTGTAGAGATTCTCAAATGTCTTTGCCCAAAGAAGAATTGCACTGCCCTTGCCAGGTGTCAGGATAAGTAATCAGCTCCTCTTGGGTGCCTTTGTTCCCTGAACGTTTTCTGTACAGTTTGGAGGATGGGAATGAAAATGATGGTCTCCCAGTCTCTGGCCCCATAGTAGTTGAGAGCTCAGGCCTCCATTTCTCAATGCACCTTCAGAGAAAAGCAGTCAACCCCTCTTGTCTCCCTGGTCTCTGGCCAAAGTCCAAGCTCACCCAGCCTGTTACTGAGCATTTCTATCTCTAGTGCACAGTCCCGTTTAGTGTCTCCAAACCCACCTGATTCCTGTAGTGCACTCCCAACCATTCCCCTGGGAGAAGGAGGGTGAGTTTCCCTGGATCTGCTGATTGTTGGATCCTTGCCTGAAGAGCAGTGGCCCAGCTGTGCCATGCATCATGCTTTAAGATAATCCCGAGCTGAGAGCCCACTCCTTGACCCCGTCTCTGCAGCCAGCTTCCCTGCTACCTGATACCTGGGAGCTCTGCCACACTCAAACACCCTGGTCTTTCTGTGACCCTGCAGATCCTGAGACCACACAGTCCCCGTGAGGGCTCCATCCCCTGCTTAGCATCTGAAGTGATGACACTCAGTGGAGGAGACTTCTAAAAGTTCCGACTTTGTACTCTGCTGCTCTCTCACTCGCCGGGAGCTGGCCCCTCCCTCCACAGTCTATCTTTCCAAATGTTGCCTCAGATTCACTTCTCTACACATCCTACCTTCTGGAAAGTGATCAATTTTCTGTTGCTAGTATTGCTGCTCTTCTCTTCTATCTCCTATTCAGTTTGTAGGTATTCAGTATGGTTTGATAACTATCTAGCTGAACTCATGGGACCTGATGATATTTAGATCTCCTATTCCTCTGCCATCGTCCTCCTCCCTCCTCAAAATTTAGTTAAATTTGTTCATCGTCCCCACACCTTCCCAAAATTTTAATGTATTTTCAATATTTTGGATATTTTTATCAATTTCATTTTTTCTTGTGTATGTTCCCATTAAGTTGAAGAAATTCCAGCACCTGAAAATGTAATAATGTTAATTATAATGATGATGATGTTAGTGGGCTAAAGTAAAAATTATGGATTTCAGGGGCAAAAAACTCACAAACTATTTTCAGTGTTGTACCCCAATTATTTTTGTTAGCCAGGTTATCTTCCTATAAGTATAAATATGAGTTACAGAAAGAGATTTTAGGAGCCATCAAATAGAATCATGAGGAGTTTTTTAGAACCAAATGTCTATTATAGATTAACAGATAGCCCATCTCATTTATTTTGCAGAGCACAGAAATTTGCTCCAGAGAAAGGAAATGACTTGATCAAAGGCAAAGGACAAATGAAATATAAAGCCTGAAAGAGAGCTGAACTATCATGACACCCTAGCCAAGAATTATCTTTTATCTACTTGCTTCCATTCATCTTTACCAGTAGACTCTTTCCAAGACTAGTCAAGTCTCCTTTTACTTTTCACCTATGCATTCTCAGGTTTTTTAGTAGTTTGGGGGACATTTGAGGTGCTTAATAAATAATTATTGAATGAATATAAGAACTTTTTAAAAATAAATAACTGCATAGCCTGGGAGAAAATTCAATTTGTTACAAAGCCAATATCTTTCTTTTTTTTTTTTTATAATTTTTTATTTTTTATAAACACATATTTTTATCCCCAGGGGTACAGGTCTGTGAATCACCAGGTCCACACACTTCACAGCACTCACCAAAGCACACACCCTCCCCAATGTCCATAATCCCACCCCCTTCTCCCAACCTCCCTCCCCCCAGCAACCCTCAGTTTGTTTTGTGAGATTAAGAGTCACTTATGGTTTGTCTCCCTCCCAATCCCATCTTGTTTCATTTATTCTTCTCCTACCCACTTAAGCCTCCATGTTGCATCGCCACTTCCTCATATCAGGGAGATCATATGATAGTTGTCTTTCTCTGCTTGACTTATTTCGCTAAGCATAATATGCTCTAGTTCCATCTATGTTGTCGCAAATGGCAAGATTTCATTTCTTTTGATGGCTGCATAGTATTCCATTATGTATATATACCACATCTTCTTGATCCATTCATCTGTTGATGGACATCTAGGTTCTTTCCATAGTTTGGCTATTGTGGACATTGCTGCTATAAACATTCGGGTGCATGTGCCCCTTTGGATCACTACATTTGTATCTTTAGGGTAAATACCCAATAGTGCAATTGCTGGGTCATAGGGCAGTTCTATTTTCAACATTCTGAGGAACCTCCATGCTGTTTTCCAGAGTGGCTGCACCAGCTTGCATTCCCACCAACAGTGTAGGAGGGTTCCCCTTTCTCCACATCCTCGCCAGCATCTGTCATTTCCTGACTTGTTGATTTTAGCCATTCTGACTGGTGTGAGGTGATATCTCATTGTGGTTTTGATTTGTATTTCCCTGATGCCGAGTGATATGGAGCACTTTTTCATGTGTCTGTTGGCCATCTGGATGTCTTCTTTGCAGAAATGTCTGTTCATGTCCTCTGCCCATTTCTTGATTGGATTATTTGTTCTTTGGGTGTTGAGTTTGCTAAGTTCTTTATAGATTCTGGACACTAGTCCTTTATCTGATATGTCGTTTGCAAATATCTTCTCCCATTCTGTCAGTTGTCTTTTGATTTTGTTAACTGTTTCCTTTGCTGTGCAAAAGCTTTTGATCTTGATGAAATCCCAATAGTTCATTTTTTCCCTTGCTTCCCTTGCCTTTTGCGTTGTTCCTAGGAGGATGTTGCTGCAGCAGAGGTCGAAGAGGTTGCTGCCCGTGTTCTCCTCAAGGATTTTGATGGATTCCTTTCGCACATTGAGGTCCTTCATCCATTTTGAGTCTATTTTTGTGTGTGGTGTAAGGAAATGGTCCAATTTCATTTTTCTGCATGTGGCTGTCCAATTTTCCCAGCACCATTTATTGAAGAGGCTGTCTTTTTTCCATTGGACATTCTTTCCTGCTTTGTCGAAGATTAGTTGACCATAGATTTGAGGGTCTATTTCTGGGTTCTCTATTCTGTTCCATTGATCTATGTGTCTGTTTTTGTGCCAGTACCATGCTGTCTTGATGATGACAGCTTTGTAATAGAGCTTGAAGTCCGGAATTGTGATGCCACCAACGTTGGCTTTCTTTTTCAATATCCCTTTGGCTATTCGAGGTCTTTTCTGGTTCCATATAAATTTTAGCATTATTTGTTCCATTTCTCTGAAAAAGATGGATGGTACTTTGATAGGAATTGCATTAAATGTGTAGATTGCTTTAGGTAGCATAGACATTTTCACAATATTTATTCTTCCAATCCAGGAGCATGGAACATTTTTCCATTTCTTTGTGTCTTCCTCAATTTCTTTCATGAGTACTTTATAGTTTTCTGAGTATAGATTCTGTGTCTCTTTGGTTAGGTTTATTCCTAGGTATCTTATGGTTTTGGGTGCAATTGTAAATGGGATTGACTCCTTAATATCTCTTTCTTCTGTCTTGCTGTTGGTGTAGAGAAATGCAACTGATTTCTGTGCATTGATTTTATATCCTGACACTTTACTGAATTCCTGTATAAGTTCTAGCAGTTTTGGAGTGGAGTCTTTTGGGTTTTCCACATATAGTATCATATCATCTGCGAAGAGTGATAATTTGACTTCTTCTTTGCCGATTTGGATGCCTTTAATTTCCTTTTGTTGTCTGATTGCTGAGGCTAGGACCTCTAGTACTATGTTGAATAGCAGTGGTGATAATGGACATCCCTGCCGAGTTCCTGACCTTAGCGGAAAAGCTTTCAGTTTTTCTCCATTGAGAATGATATTTGCGGTGGGTTTTTCATAGATGGCTTTGATGATATTGAGGTATGTGCCCTCTATCCCTACACTTTGAAGAGTTTTGATCAGGAAGGGATGCTGTACTTTGTCAAATGCTTTTTCAGCATCTATTGAGAGTATCATATGGTTCTTGATCTTTCTTTTATTGATGTGTTGTATCACATTGACTGATTTGCGGATGTTGAACCAACCTTGCAGCCCTGGAATAAATCCCACTTGGTCGTGGTGAATAATCCTTTTGATGTACTGTTGAATCCTATTGGCTAGTATTTTGTTGAGTATTTTCGCATCTGTGTTCATCAAGGATATCGGTCTATAGCTCTCTTTTTTGGTGGGATCCTTGTCTGGTTTTGGGATCAAGGTGATGCTGGCCTCATAAAATGAGTTTGGAAGTTTTCCTTCCATTTCTATTTTTTGGAACAGTTTCAGGAGAATAGGAATTAGTTCTTCTTTAAATGTTTGGTAGAATTCCCCCGGGAAGCCGTCTGGCCCTGGGCTTTTGTTTGTTTGGAGATTTTTAATGACTGTTTCAATCTCCTTACTGGTTATGGGTCTGTTCAGGCTTTCTATTTCTTCCTGGTTCAGTTGTGGTAGTTTATATGTTTCTAGGAATGCATCCATTTCTTCCAGATTGTCAAATTTATTGCCATAAAGTTGCTCATAGTATGTTCTTATAATAGTTTGTATTTCTTTGGTGTTAGTTGTGATCTCTCCTCTTTCATTCATGATTTTATTTATTTGGGTCCTTTCTCTTTTCTTTTTGATAAGTCGGACCAGGGGTTTATCAATTTTATTAATTCTTTCAAAGAACCAGCTCCTAGTTTCGTTGATTTGTTCTATTGTTTTTTTGGTTTCTATTTCATTGATTTCTGCTCTGATCTTTATGATTTCTCTTCAAAGCCACTATCTTTCTACCATATTTGGATGCTAACTTTAGTTTGAATTCCTGATTAATGCCTACAAGGCTTATTAGTAGCCTATAGGTTAAAATTCATTTTATTTAGTATTATAATATTTGATACACTTTCCCTAGTATTACCAAAATTGAATATTCAGTTGTTCTTTTTCTGTTTCTAATTCTATTCTGTCCATTTAAAATTATCCTCTGTGTGACAGTCTTTTTTTCTAGGGCTGCTTCTACTTGGCTTTTACAAATTAAGTTGTAGATTTGTCTGAATTTTAATTGATCCTGAATATATTTTTCCCCAAATAAGGTAGAACCACTGGTGGAAGAAGTATGTTCTATGGAATATAAGTTGCTGGTGTTTCAGAAAATAATTGGGAATACTTGCCAAGCTTTAAGTTTAAAAAAAAAAAATAGGAAGGCTTTACGGATGATGTGGCAGCATATTGGGAGAGAGAGGGGGAAGTAAGAACCACCCTTTAGTTTTCGAGATGCTTGTTATATTTTTCACTGGCTCTGTTTTATCTACGTAACTTGGGTCTTCTGATTTTCTTTCTTTTTTGTGTGGATAATTGCTTTGTTGTTAGTGCTTTGACACTGAGTGACAGTGCTTTTGGGTGGTTGACAGCCAAATCTATTGGCAGACGATAGTCCTCATCCACGGAGAGGTGCTTTCTTTCTGCCTAGTGACAGTAAGAGCTTCTAAGTTGACAGAGGAGGTCTCATCCCTCTCAGAAGAGAGACAAAAGCAAAGTGTGGAGAGTGAGATTTCTGCCAGAATAAAAACATCTATTTAATTTGCTGTAGAGAGAAATACAACAGGCTGTGTCTATAATGAGTGCACATTAAAACAAATCATTTTATTTATGTGTGTTGCCTATGGAAAATTTTTATCACTTAGGAAGCTATCAAGGTCTTTATATCTCGCCTTTGGAATCCCTGCAAACCAAAAATAAATTCTTTTTCTTAGTGGAGTTTATTAAAGGAGACAATCAGGAACAGAGTAGAGAGAGGATTTGAGTGCAATTATATTTCAAATCACTGAATTAAGGTCATGTAAGTAAAAATATTCCTAACAATGGTTAGTAGAATTATGTTCCTAAATTTTGAAAGACAATTTTTTGCCAAGTGATTTGGAGGTTCAGACCAGAGAATCTGATTTACCATTCATAATTTGCAGTTGAAAATTACACACTTTGACATTAAAAAGCATCTTCTTGTCCTGAGTAAGTTAACCATTTAGATTCTAAACCACCATCTGTGCAATAGCATGCATTTATGAAACCTCAAGAAATGAAGACATAGGGAAGGCAATTGCCCATCAGTAGAGAGCCTATTTCTTGAAAGATCTTGTTCATCATTCAGTGTCTTTAAGTAGAGATGTATGTATTTGTGACTCTCTGGAAATTGTATGTAAATTTTTTCTTGCATGTGTAATTTTCTGATCAGCAGATTTGTATTTTTAATGGATTCATAACACACAGTCCATAAACTCAAGGAAAGTGAGAATAACTGCCCTGGTAACAAGATAAATATGCATCTTAACCACCATTTCAACTATTAAATTTTTGTTATACACACACACACACATGTATATATATACATATATATGTACATGTATATATACACACATGTATATGTATGTACACATATACATGCACATACATACATATATGTGCATGTATATATGTGTATGTATGTACATACATATACATGTGTGTGTGTATATATACCATAAATTTAATAGTTGAAATGGTATACACACGTATATATATACATATATATGTACATGTATATATATACATGTATATGTATGTACGTACATACATATACATATACATGTGTATATGTGTGTATGTACATACATATACATGTATATATATATATACGTGTATGTGTGTGTGTGTATCTGTCTCAGTGTCTAAGAGAGGGAGTGACAAAGGATTAAAACTCAGTAACTTTTTGATTGGCTCAAGGTTGAGTCTTCAAATATTAAAATGTTCAACCTTAAGGTAAAATAGCCCTGTTAGAGAAGCCTGAACAGGAAGTCAGTCATGAGATGACAAGTTTTTTCTCCAAAAGTAGAAAGGCTTTCTAACAGGAGCCTCTAGGAATCGTGTTCTGCCCTGAAAGATAATAACTGTAGGTTTTAAGTAATGTTTAGTTTTATTCAGTAACATGAACTATATCTTAGTAGAATTTTTGCCATGTGCCTGGAACTATTTTAGAAAAGTTAAATGCATCAGTGAACAAGCTAAACAAGGTCCTTATTCTTATGCATGTTACATTCTATTGGTAGAGATTGACAGTAAACAAATAAATTATTAAATAAGTAGTACTGTATTGTACAGCAAAAAGCACTATGTAAGAAACAAAGACAATGCTGTAATAAAGAATTTCAAAGAAGTCTCGTTTAAATGGTCTGTTCAGGGAAGTCCTTAGGTGGTATCTGTGACAAAATCTGGATGATAAAATGCACCAGTCATTTGATTACCTGAAGATTAACAAGGATCGGCCAAGGATTTTGCAAAAGAGACTTTTGTGGGAAGGAAACTGAGACAAAATGGTCCTCTAAGGTCCCTTACAACTCAATAGCATAATATTGGATATGATCTCAACTTCTAGATTTCATCATCCATTGGCTCTCTTATGTCTTCTTAGTGACACAGAATTTATGAATAATTGAGTTGAAATGAACAGATAAATTGGTTTCTTCAAATGAATAGTATCACCTACTGTGAAAATTCAACTGGGAATGATGAATGATGATAATGTTGCCTATCCTAATTGTCAGTATACGATCCAGCTGCACTTATCTGATACTTTTAAAATTTGTTTCTTTGTTCTTTTTGTTGCTCCAACTGGCTCTATCACAGCTACTTATCAATTTTTCATTCATATTTGTCTCATCAGTGAATTGCTGGAGGTTTGTAAGCCTCCCTTTTGAAATGTTGCCCAAAAACAGAATGTAAATCATACTAATGTGTTCTTTAAATTAAATTAGTATTGGGTCCATGGTCAGGGTTCTGCCATTTGCTGGTGTCTCAGGGTGCTTCTAAGATGGCTCCATACCTACCAGACCCTGAAGAGAGTAGCGAGGAAAAAAAAAAAAAAAAAAAAAAAGAGGAAGAGATTACAGTATTTTCAGAGTAAGAATTCTAAAATAACACATATTCTCTATTATTTCAATTAAAGGTTTTCCTAACAACAGATTTTCAGTGTTCTATAGAATTCCTATAATATATTATGTAGTTCTCATTTTTTGTTTGTTCAACTTTTCTTTTTTTTTTTTACACGTATCTATTCTTACAATGACTAAAATACCATGCTACATGTGTAGGTCTTAAACATGAGTAGAAAACATTCCCTGCTCATAAATACCCAGCAATCTACTGTATGAGGGTGAAAGATGGACAATGGCTGAAATCTTGTAATACAGCAAGATGCCAAATATAGGAAGTAAGGAGGCATTATAAGAGAGGTAAAACCAAAACAAAACAACGGATCTCATGGCCTGGTGGCCTGAATGAGACAAGTTTTCATTAATACAATAGCATCTAAACTGGGCTTTTAAAGAAGAACTGCAATTTCAACAGATAAAGATTAAAAAAATAATAATAATACGCAAGTGGAGATACAGGGTATTGGGAGGTCTGAAGAAAATACTAGTTTTCATATAAAGTAGATTTCCTATGGAGGAGTAAAACCAGCAAGTATTCTAATTATGACTATTTTGGTTGTAAGGATCAGAAACATCTTGAAACTGGTTAGAGTAATGCTTTTTATGTAAGGGTAGAATTAACCACCTTATTGCCATCCAGGACAGGAAATGAAATGCAGCTGAACTCATGGGCCCAGAACAGCAAAAGCAGGAGCAATGGAGTCTGTCCCAGGCCGTTTCATAACTGATAGGCACAGAACACAAAGGAGAGGTGGGAGTCAAAGATAACACAAAGCTTTTGAGATGGGTGAGGGAATTCAATATCCTGGCAGAGAGAGCACTCAATAAAATTACCTACTCTTAACTGACTGTCTGACAGACTGAAAGATTTTTTCAAAAGGAAGAACATCATACAGACTTTTGACATCAGATTTTGATATTTGATCCCAGGTTGTAGGGGTCAACTTTGCAGTCATTTAGTAGGGATTTTAATAGGAAAGACTGCATTGCATTTCCAGATGAACTATAAAATTTGGTATTATAATGTTATGTATATATCTGGGTTTGCTAAGAACTTTGATGTGTTTTTCTATACACAGGCATTTTATTCTCATGACACTGAGAGTGAGTAGGTAGGCAATTTACACCTGAGGATACCAAGGCTCAATTATTTATCTAAAGTTAGAAGTTGTATTCTATTAGAGAGAAGATATAATCTAAGGGTCGTAGACTGTACATCCTCTGATTTTCTTAGACAATCAAATAGTGCTGGTGTAAAGCACAAATCTCTTCAAATTCGGTGCTGTTTTTCTAATGCTCCTGTGCTTTAAGTGCCTTCCTATTTAGTAATTCACACTCCAGTAATTCTGTGTGAATTATAAAACACACAATTGAACTGTCGCACCAGATAGGACTAAAATCTGATGACAGGAGACATCTCCCTGAGGACTAATATCGATTATTTTAATTCCTTCTACTAGAATTAATGGAACTTAAATGGCATATGTCTTATTATAAAAACCAAACTAAACCCAAACCAAATGAAAACTAAAAATTTTCACTACTCATTAGATATTCAATTTAGCTCAAGTCTTGTAAAGTAACCCTGTGTCAAATCTTAGGTCATAAATTGATATGAGAGCATATACCGAAATTTAAATTACATAATAAGCAGAACTGAAGTTCAGCCAGTATAGACAATAGACAGCTTCCATTGTTCTTTGAGTCGTCATCCCTCTGGCTTGGTGATGTCTAATCCTGTCATGTTTTTAATATTTTTAATATATCTTTAATTATTAATGGTAACTAAGGCATTGTTAGATATAATTTTACACACAAATATTTTCAAGAAGTAACTATGTTGCCAAACTGGCATTAAGTATACTTAATTAAAGTTTGTGCTTTGGGAAAAAACTATTTACTTTGGTTCCCATACACCTGAAACATAGATAGACTGAAATTTGAAGTTTTTCTTTGAATGCATTCCACTTCTGTCTTCATCTATTCAGAGATACTTTTTAGAAATTAATTTCACTAGAATCTCAGAGGCAAAACTGGTTATATGAATTGCCAGGAAAATAACCAGAAAAACTGTGCTTAGGAAAGCATTATTTATCTTAAAAAAAAGAAAGAAAATGAAAAATCTCAGAAGATTTTTTTTCTTTACAATTTGCAAAGAAATACAAGCATCCACTAATAGTATGATACAAATCTAATTTGTTGACATGGAAAGAAAGATTGTGTATGCGTGCACATATATATGTGGATTTATATGTGTGTTTAAAAATACCAAATTACAGAAGATTATATTAAGAAAATCCCTTATTAAACACTGTGTGTTTACATGTGCTCACACACACATACAAAAATGTATAAGAATATTTAATATTTTATTAGTGTTCCATCATATAAATAAATTTGGTCGAAATTTGGGGACTTTTCCCCCTTTTTGTACTTTTCCAGTTCCTAAATGTTTTATACAGGTTGTATGAGAATAATTAAAGTTATACTTAAAACAAGAACAATGTAATTTTTTTCTTTAATTATTTAAGATGATCTTCAAATCTGATTCCTTTGCCTCCTGGTGATCATCTCTTTGCCCAACCAAATTCTGTCATCCTTGTGCTATATCTCTTCTTTCCCTGTTCACTACCCTTAATTTCAACTTTACCCTCATTGATACTTGGTTATGGAAACAAATATCATCATTTACTAAGGTGCAAGTATCTGTACTATATGAATCCAATTTCAGGTGATTTATATCAAGATTTTAAATTATTATCATCATCATCATTATTTCCGAAAGCAACTGCCTTTTTGAACCAGTGAATGAGTTCAAAAAGGGATAAGCTTAGAATGCACAAATCACCCACTTAATAAATATTTATGGAATTGATTTTTATGATAACAAC
Source organism: Mustela nivalis (assembly GCF_964662115.1). Lineage (NCBI taxonomy): Eukaryota > Metazoa > Chordata > Mammalia > Carnivora > Mustelidae > Mustela > Mustela nivalis. The sequence goes on along the minus strand of NC_139022.1, from coordinate 125,697,281 downwards.
TTTTTTATGATAACGTGTTCAAAATTCTGTTTCAACTCTTCAGTACTTAATCTGATTCAATATTTTTTATTCTCTTTTGAAAATGTGAGGCCTTGTTATTACCTCCAATTCCAATTTTCCTTTCACTTCATTTTTATTATTCTCACAGTCTTACAACCTGTGTAGTTGCTCTCTAAATATAAGTCAGCAAATTTAATCTTTGTATGTTTAGGAAGCAGCCTCAGTAGAGATTTTTCCCAGTAACTGAAAATACAGTAGTCAGAGGTTGGAAAATATTATCTTTAGGTAGATAAATGTGAAAGTTACGATTTTGCTTCAATTTCATCAATTTTGCAGTACCTAGTACATTGGGGTTATATAAATATTAAATCCTTATCATATTGACAATACCTAAATAAAAGAATCCTTTCCAGATAGGTTATGTAAATAATGATTCATTAGAGCAAATGAAATAAATTTTAATGTAAATTTTATAGAGTCATTGAACTGTTTGCTGGAGATTAGTGCTCTGCTGAACACACCTTCAGAGCCATGTATGTATGTCTGTATGCATACATACATGTACATATATATGTATGTTCGCAATACATACATCCATTGTGTATATATACATCCATGTGTATGCATATATATGCAAATGTTCGCTATCATTTTTTTTATTTGACCTCTAATTTGCTCTTTTTCTCATCATTCCTCGTGTGCCTTAACGATTTCAAGTTCCTTCTTCCCCTTCAATCCCCTCTGGAAACTCTGTTTTGTTTTTGTTTTTGTTTTTGTTTCCTTCAGATGTCCCTTTAATTGCATATTCACAGCAATCATGAGAATAGCACATGGAGGTTTGTGAAAGATTTATTGGTAAAAATCAGATTGCAAGAAACTCCTGTACAAGGTTCAGTCCCTACAAAGTAATGATGTTATTTAAGAGCATTGAATCTCTTCATACTCATCACTTTGACAGATGCCACATTCCACTTGGTTGCAGCTTCCTAAAAGGGACTGCTACAAGCAATGTCACTGTCGGTGTGGGCACATTTATAAGTGACAGGACAATTCCTGTGCAAAGCCCCTAGGTCCTAAATGAAATTATTTTGAGGACTTTAGCAAATACCAAGCTATTTGCAGCACGAAGCCCTGTTTCTATAAAACCTTCCAAGTTCCCTAGCATTCTTAAATACGATTTGGGCAGAATGCAGACAGATGAGGTTTAATGAAAAGCTTAAATTTACTCCTAGTACTTTGTAGTGGTTTTAATTTATCAAAGATGTATTTATAACATACTTTGGAAAGGCAAATCTATAAAATTCTAATTAGAAAAAAGTCAAAGAAACAGAAAAAGAGACAAAGGAATATGACCGCAAGTGACAAAAGAAAATAACATTAAGTTAGAAAGCAATTCTGAATTTCATTAATGATAAGAGACATAGAAAACACCTACGCAAATAAGTGAATAAACAAGACACTATTTCCCACCCATCAGATAGGTAACCATTTTCAAGTTAGAAAATATCAAGTATTGGCAGTGATTGCAAACTGTGCTGTGGGTGAGTGCATTGGAATAACCACTTTAGAGAAAAGTTTGGCATTATCAGTAAAATTGAATATGTATGTAACCAGAAATTTCACTCCCATGTTTATCCTCTAAAGAAATATTTACACAACTTTACAAGAGGGAGATGAACAGGTATGTTTATTGTAACATGGTTTAAAATAGCAAAATGAGAAAGCACATAAATGTCCATAATTTACATAATGGGCAAGTTAGTGTATGTGTGTGTGTGTGTGTGTGTGTGTGTGTTTGTGCATGCACTCGTTTTAATGGGAAAGTATATCTGTTAACAGAAATGAGATAGATAAAGAAATACACATATTGAAGATTTCAAAACCACAGGTTTGATTAAAAACAGGTTGTACACACATAGATTCTAGAATTATGATGCTGTTATAAAGCAAACTGGATAATTATATTTTACAGCATAACTTATGTAAAATGTTACAAAACATACACACAGAATAGATCTATCACTATATGATAATTTATAAAAATAGACTCCACACATCAATGATTATAATTACCTCTGTTGGAAGGGCACAGGAGGATATGACTTATCTCAATATTATTTTATTTTCTTAATAAAAACCTGAAGCTAACAGAAAAATGCTAGCTAGCTATGGTCAGTTCTAGGTATTGAGTACAAGTATTTTTATTATGTTAATTTCTGTTCTTTTATTAAAATGTTCTCAATACCAAAGGAAACTCCATAATAGTAAATTGTCTTACTGTTTTCAATGTACTATACTAACTGACAACTTGAGCAAATATTTTCTCTTTAGCAGTGAGGTGTCATGGTTTTATTTTTAATGTCATTTCAGAAAACAAAAAAGGTTTTTTTCCCCATAAAGTTATGTTTATTCAGTGTGATTTTAAGTAAGACATTTAATTCCTCTCCTGTTATTGTGAGACACTAATTTTCAGATTCTTTGATTTCAAATGTCTTACATAATTTACCTACACAAGATTATAGTTTAATTTTAATTGCATTTAAGACATAAGTTTTCCTAAAGCAACACTCAATATGCACCATCAGTTATCTTAGAGAAAGAAACACAGAAAATATATTAATTATAGGTCATGACCCAGCAAATTACAAATTTCCAACCAGAAGTAAATTATTGCCACTAATTAGCTTTCTTGTTTGCCAGACTGGGTTAAAGTCTTCATTGCATTAGTCATTTCATAAATCACTTTCTCAACATGCAAATCTGGAAGAAATGAGAATTTGAAAATATGCTAACAGCTTACTAATATTCAGGCAATGGAGTTTTATCGGACAGTTTCTTCCATTGTCAGGAATATTTGATCAGTTCAATGTGAAGTATCTGGAAGAGAAGATACCTTATTTTTTTTACTAATATAGCTTGTTTAGATGTCATTTATTATTTGTCCCTCTAGCCAATTAAGGCTTGGACAGACTGTCTGTATTAAGTAAAAAGAGTGTGCTTTTTAAATTATTATTTTTAACTGTCTTATTGTTTAAATTTATATTTTAATTATTGAAGTATAGTTGACATACAGTGCTATAGTAGTTTCAGGTGTACAACATAGTGATTCGACAATTCTGTACGTTACACAAGGCTCGCTGTCATATGTCTAGTTAGCGTCTGTCACCATACAATGTTATTACAATATTATTGACTATATTCCCTATGCCGTGCTTTCATCCCTGTGACTTATTTATTTTATAATGGGAAATTTATAACTCTTACATAATGGCTATTATTAAAAAGACAAGAAATAACAAATGCTGTTGCAGATGTGGAGAAAAGGGAACCCTGTGCACTGTTCATGGTAATGTAAATTGTTGCAGACACTGTGGAACACAGAATGGAGGTTCCTCAAGAAATTAAAAACCAAAATACCATACTGTTCAGTAATTCCACTACTGGGCATTTACCCAGAGAAAACAAAAACTCTATTTGAAAAGACATATGCACCCCTCTGTTTATTTCAATTATTTACAATAACCAAGATATGGAAGAGTGCAGTGTTTTGAATGTTTTCCACCTTTATAAACTTTTCACAAAATTGTGGCATTAGTGGCATGGGTTTACTTCAAACCCTCCCTAATTTAAACTAGTGATTTCAAATTCTCTGTATAACTGCTATGAATAATAGAAAATGATCTAATCTCTTTGCTATTCTGTCATTTTTCCAATCTTTTCCAAAATTCTGTCTACCCCTGCCTTCAAAACATCTGCCCCTGTTCTTATTTCCATTGGTTCCCACTTTCTGATATTTCAGTTAAATAATCTAATAATAAAATAGTACTAATAAGTTAATAACTATTAATGAATATAATGGGCAAATGTACTTACTCATTCACATTCACAGAATAACATATTTGAGATGTGCATGATTATCTTTTTTTCCTGAAGTAATGTCTTAACCATCTTTCCACTTAAATAGAAGCAACATGAAAGTGGGATATTATGTCTCTTTGGTTGACTGATATGTCCCTAACACTGGTATAGTACATGGAAGATAACAGATGTTCTTCAGAGATAAAGAATATAATAACAGCGAAATATTTCAAGAAGAGAGAAAGGGTGGGAGAGATTTTTGAAAAAGCCTGTCTTTCTCCTGCCTCTCACTTTTGGGCACAAGGAATGCCCCAAAGGCAGGGTGTGTGGAGTTGATTTCATCAGCATTTTGATGGTAACCATACCATTTAGAAATCAAATCAGCATACTTTGCACTCTAGGAAAAGGAAAATGCTATTTTGCTGATTAGCTATTTTCCCTGAGGAATCACACTTTTCAGGAAGCTTTGTCTCTCTTGTTTGATTCCTAAGATAAAGGTTAGTTCAACACTAGCATGAAATGAGGTGTATTTTAGTAGTTAGGAAAACTTCAGGAAACTAAAACCAGGTCAGTCCCATGGCAAAAGTAGGGTGAGATCTTGTCTTTAGCACTGGCAGTCATTTCAGCCCTCACCCTCTCCCTCAGACCCTATCATCCCCCAGTCAGATATTAAAAATCTCTTTCAAGGCCTTAGTGTTCTCATGGCCCTTCAGAATATTACAGTTTTTGGTGAACTATTTTCCTCTCAAACAAACCATAAATGTTGAGCAGCAGCTTTGGGAAGATAGAGTTTCCTTTATCGGTAAGAAGGTGGCAGAAGAATGCTTTCTATGTTTTGCTCCCCCATTTCATCAACACTTTTCTAAGGTCCCCAGTAGCTTCCAGGCCACCTTATCAAAAGCCTCTTTTCCATCCACTCTTTACCTGCCCCTTCTAAAATGTTTTATGCAGTTAAAGATGACCTCTGAGGTACTGCACTCTACTGATTTTCCTCCTGCCTCTTTGATTTCATTTTATGCCACCTTTTCTGGCTCTGTCTTCTTACCTAACCTCAAGATGTTGGGATTATTCAGTGCTCTCTCAGGTCTGTATATTCTATTTCTCTCCACCACCACTGCCCCCACCCCGATCTTTTCATCTTTCCCTGTGACTTTAAAAAAATATAAGTGCATTAGCTCCCTACATTTCCCTCCCTAGCCAGCTTTCTCTTCTGAGCTGAAGAACTTTATATCTGTTTGCTTTCTTTGACAGTTCTCTTAGATTTCAACTGAGGTATCACAAAGAATAACAGCTTTACAACTGCACTCATTCTTCCTCCTACCCCCATAAACTTGCTCCTCTTCTCCCTCTGATTTTTATGACATAAATGTGGAAGTCAACCTTCATGTTTGCCTCTCCCATGTATGTAGTATCTGGCATATACCATAAATAAATGTATGTGTTGTATGTGTATGTGTTGTATGTGTATGTGTTGAATGAATACGTGAAAAAGGAGTGTGTTGAATGAATGTATCTGTTGAATGAATAAGTGAAATGTATGTGTTGAATGAATAAGTGAAAAAGGAGCCTACAGGGTCATTTGAATCATACTATTCAGCAATTTCAGTTCCACCATTATACAGTTAACCAAGTATTCTTATAATTTTGATTTAGTGAGAAATGCAAAAGTTCGAGTGTGTTTTAAGCTAATAATGTCAACCTTCCTTAAACCATTTAATTTTATCCTAAATAACCTTGAGGGACAGGTATTGTTTTTCTCTTTCCTAGATGATGAAGATAAAACTTGGAGAATTTATGTAAGTCTCTATAATGTACCTAGCCAGTAATTGGCAGAGCTATAATAGGAATGGGTTTTTTTTTTTTTTTAACATATGATTTCAGGCCATGGTAGGATTATCTATTTTTTTCATTACATAAAATGAGGTCAATGGGAGATTAGCCTCAGTTTCTTCATCCATAGAATAAGGGTAATAATATCTACCTCAATGCAATAATTAAATGAGATAATGCATGTAAAGCACTTAGTTACAGTGATTGGGCCATGGTAAGCCCTTGTGATGGGCTAGAATTTATTAATGTGAGATTTTAAATCTCTTATTCTATGAAATGCAAAGCAATTAAAGGCTTTTGAGCAAGATAGTGATACAATGAAAGCCACTATATGGGAAGATTAATCTGTCACTTGTGGGAAGGTTATATTAAAGTAGAGAGAAACTAGAGACAAAGTGAATAGTTTGAAGACTGTCCTAATAGCACAAGCACCAAGGGCTGCCTGCTTAAACTAAAGTGGTGGCCTGGGGGGTGGGGGGGTTCCCATCAGGCTAGGATGAGCCTGTAGAGTTGCATCACAGGAAGGGGAGTGCCACTGTGGGGAATCTCTGGACTCAAGCAGAGCCAGCAAGGGAATCCAGAAGGAACCCTTCAAAAGAAAGTGTCGTGTCAAAGCTGTAATGGAGGTAAAGGCACTGCCTGTCATGCCAGAAGGCAGGAAAGCATGGAAACCCATGGTTGTTGTCCATCTTAAACCAAATCTGATCTATGAAAGTGTTTGGGCAGTGCTATTATTTTCTATCTAAATTAGTTGTCATTATTTACTTAAGAATTCTAGATTTCTGGGCTCCCAGATGAATTAGAAGCTGTAGTGGCTCAAAATCCACATTCACATGTGACAGTAATCTCCATTAGCCACCATTAGCTTCAAATAGCAGAAACCCTACCAATGCCAGTTGTGTTATGCCATGCCTGCTTCACTCATCCACAGGTTCTACCTGACTTTGGAACTGCTCCATAAATAAATGACCAAAAGCCAGGGTGAATATCAGGGATGTTAATTTGCAAGAGCCCAAATGGTTCAAAAAAAAAAGTTTCAGATATAAGCACTTTACAGTGAGAGGATTCTTACCCTTGTTTAAACAAAATAGAACTGAATTTCTTGACTCATGTTGGAAACATGATGTAGTTAGAAGTCCAAACTGGGTTAAATAGCATTAATCAACATACAAAGTAAAGGATGAAATGGAGAGATGTTAAAAAGGATTAATTATGGTGGTTTTCTGAGTATCAGAATTCCAGGCAAGAAGATTAATAGTCCTTCTGAAATTTTTAAAAATCACTTTAAAATAGGCAAGCCTTATATTTATTTGATTTAGTTTCATGCCTGGAAAAACTCAGAGAAGCTAAAATACCAAGTGCTATGGTTTAAAAATTAAGCTTCCTGGAATGAGAATTAAACATCAGGGATCAGCCACATGTACTTGGTATGCTACCAAGAAAGAACTGTTAATAAACTTGTCGCTCAGTAGAAGTGTAAGAATTTGATATTTTAGAAAAATTGTTAACGTACTATTTTAAATTTCTTTTTCGAAATCCCTCACCAAACAATAACAAAACTCACAGAGCATTATGGCTGCTCAGCGAAGTAATAACCACTTGGATTAGATTCTCTGCTTCAGCAGAATCTAGGTACATGTACAAGAGTGATATATAGTGAGGCCAGAGATACTGTAGAATGTCTTCACAGCAGACTGAACATTGGAATTGACACTAAACCTTGTGTCAAGATACACACAAAGACTTCCAGACACAGAGCGCACCTGAGGTTATAATCTGTCAAGATTAACAAAGAGTGAATACCTGCTAAAGCAAATAGACTGTGATATAATTGTCATCTCCAAACCGGTGAAAGAAGATTTTTCTTCCCAATTAACATTCAAATGCATGAGACCGAAATCCATTTACTCATTTTCTGATAATTTATGCAGCAATGTACAGAAGGAATAGGCATAGTTACATGGCAGGTTTATACAATACTTTTCATCCCTAAGGATCCTAAAGCTCTTTACAATTATAGCTAATGTTTGTTAAAGTACTTTTAAGGGGGGAGAGCACCACAGACATTCTAAATATTATGATTATAAAAAGCTTGATACAGTATATATAGGAGTACTTCACTCTCACAAAACTGGTGCCAGTTCTGGTGTAGGAAATGGAATTCCTTCATGAGACTGATGAGCTAATGTTTATACAACCTTTTTGTCAAGTGGTTTAAAGTCAATCTCTTCTCTACTGTAACTATCTTGGAAATCACATGTAAGTTGGTCTAAAATTAATTATTTTCAGAATTTTAAGGGAATGAATATCCTTAGTAGGGAAAAATATTGGGGGGGAGGGCAATAAGCAGTCATTTTTTCCAAATGACAAAATTATAGCACAGAAAAAATAATATAGTAAGACCCTTCAGCTCAGGGACAGCAGAGAATATGTTTCATTATTTTGCCAGCTCCTGCCCAGAACCACTTTTTCATACATGAACATGTGAATCAAAGAATAAAGAGAATGACACATACCAGACTTCTCAATTTCCTTCTCGCAGCCTGGACAGATGACCTAAAATCTACCTATCAGACTGGCTTACCTGGACTTTGATCAGAAAGCCAATGTCGTAAAGAAATGGAGATTACATAGAAATCCAGTCTGGCATAAACAGCATTAACTATGGTGTCCTTACCCAGTTTTTGGAGACAGCAGGACCAAAGGTGAAGCAGAGCTGGAGTGAAGCATGGAGTCTATGCCCATTGGTGCTGACAATGGAGTTATCACAGGACCAGTCCGAAATTGTGATCTGTAGATTTTTTCCCCCCTAGCAACATGACCTCCAAGCTGGGATCTCCAGCCCAAAGGGAGATTGTATGAGCTATTTTCTGTCTTGTAATAAACTACTTTTATGCCCAAATTGTCCTACTGGCTCTCTGTTGCTTATGAGCCAAATCCCTAAGTAATCAATACACTGATGATGCTTTAATTTATTTAAACCAGTAGTTCAGTAAGTAAATATTTTGTGATCTAGTAAACTAATTGTTATATATGATTTTACTTTTTTTCCTTGTTTATATCCTAGCAAACAGGTTTAGATATGAAAACTCTGTCTACTTGTCTAGACAGGATTTTTGTTTTGTTTTGATCTGGTTTGGTTCTCAGTGTGTGCGTTGTGTGTGTCTTTGTGTCTGCCCAGGCACACAGTCATTTGACCTTCCTCTGGATCTAGTAGACTTATTGCTAAAACTAGGAACCTTTCCTTACAGCTGCCTGAGCAAAATAGAAATTAAGGCACTTAACATTGTACTAATCTATATGTATTTTTGTCTATGAGAGATTGCATATTACTTCTTAAAAGATAATCCAGTAAATAATTCATTTCAGAAAGTATGTATAGGCTTATAAGTAGAATGGGAAACAAACAAACAAATATTTCTAATATCATGGGAGTGACTACTTTGAGCTAAAAACAAAATTATCAGGGACAAATTCACATTACTTTCAAAGAGTCTCAGGTCTCCCACAACTTAAATGGAGGTAAAAAGGTTATGCGCTGAAAACCAAGACAGTTCCAAAGTGGTTCTGGTTGTTTTATAGACACTGATATACATGATGCTCAAGATGAGCTCTTCAAAAAATGCTTTGTGAAATGCCAGTGAAAAAACTCAAATTTCTAAATTAATAAATAGGTGATCTTACATATTATGAGATTATAATTACATATGTATAGTTAATACACTAAATTTTGAGTGCACACAAACTGAATCAATATGCTGTGAAAGTTTAAATAGGCATGTTCTTTTGATAATTATTTCTTCTTAATTTTTTAAAAGAACAGTTTTATGTCATGTCTAATAATCTAGGCATTGGTACAGACAAACTTAGGTCCATCGTAGTTGTGCTGAGGACGAATTATGTGACATGGACGTATTATGGCACCTTTTCTGGTCTCCTTTTACCAACTGAAAGGAGCAATGAGAACACTTGCCCCCAAAAACTTGTTAAGAAGGCTGAGCACCTTAGAGCATTTAGCATAGTGCCTGGTACATAGTAAGAATGTGAAATTGTCAGCTATTGCAGTGATCACTATTATTATTGTTGTTGTTATTATCTTGCCATAGAATAGTCATACAAGTGTTGATGTTACATAAGTGTCCATCGATAGACAAAGCATTAAATAATTGGTTCCATCCATTCTTTGGAATAAAAGCAAACCATTTAAGAAGTGAGTTATCTCTGTGTGCACTGACAGTGATGAAGGGCCAATACATGTCACTATTGATTATTATAAGAAGCACACTGCAGAACAATATGTATCTTAATCCCACTCTTAAACATGTGTCTATATAGATATCTGTTTGTATGTGTTTACAGATGAGTCTGAACAGTTGTATATCCATTAACATTTGTTACCTCTGGGGAGAAAGAATGTGAGCAGGAGCAGATAAAGAAAGTATTTAACTTTTATTTTAGATCTTTCTTCTCTCCCTGTGCCACTATGTATGCCTTTGTTTACAACAAGCATGTGTTCCTTTTATAATAAATTAGTAAGCTTTTGTATCCTTTTTATTTAACAGTATCCTCCAAAATTTCACACCAGTAATAGTGCCAATTTTTACCCATAAATTATGCATATGTGCAAGCATATTTCTTCTTTATATGATAAGAATCCTGTAATATTAACAGGACTTAGTCAGGCAGAAGAAACATACTCCTATATCTCTCCTCTGTTGACATTTCTCCAGCTGACCATTTATGGAAAGTTTATGACTCTACTATGTACTAGTTCTTCTAAAGCCATGATCTTAGACAACCAGATGCCTTTCCTTTGAAAAGACACTCCTGCCTTGTCTAGGTTGGTTTCATTTGTCTTCTCTTACCTGAGATGAATAATCAACCCCTCATTTTCTCTCAGAATCTTTAAGCAATGGATTGATGGAGGTCAGGTGTTTGCTCCACAGATGTTTCTTTCATGTCAACTCTGTGAACAAAACTGCCTCACCTGCAGCACAATCCACTTGTGTCTCTTGGATACTTGGTCATATTGAATTGAAGCCTTCCATCCATATATAGTTCATTTATTTTATGCAGAAAAGTGAGAGCACAATGTGGTATTGTCCTTTGTCTACCAGTTATAGTTTGAAGTCACAAAACCAGGTAGCCTGTAAGCAATGGGCTAATAACACATGCTACTCCATAAAGATTCAGGTGATAGATGACTAGAATTTGAAGTAACTGGACAGCTGTCTGAACAGACTATTTCATTAAATGTGAAGGGTTGCCATTTCTAACTATGATGATAATTAGAGTAGATGAAATGCATGACTCAATGGAGGGGTTTTTTATAGCATTGGTTTGGGGGACAATTTTACCCACCTTATGGGCTCAATCCATTGAATTAGGATCCAATGAATGTTGCTATAATTGAAAGGATGTGATATTCTTGTTTTAAATATTGCATGATGTGTTTTCTTATATCTGAATTAATACAGTAACCCACAATGCAGTAAGAATGGCCTGGTGCAATCAAGGGTTTGAATTTTTAAAAATGCCTGATAATATCATTATTGATATTATTATATTTGTTGCCATTGTTATTATTATTTTAGCCAGGGTACAAAGCTATTCCTTTCACATTTTCCAATAGCCCACAGATATATAATGTCCCTTTTTCAGTTATCTATTTCTGTATAACAAATGTTCCAAAACTTAAAACCTTAAAACAACTACCATTTATTATCTCTCATTATTTTGTGTTGTTTGAAATCAGTTAGGCTGATCTTAGTTGGGGTTTCTTGTTATTGAAGGTTGATGGTAAATAGGGCTTAGACTCATCTTCTGAGAAGGCTGGGCCTCATTCTCTCTTTATATAGCCTAAAGTGTACTCTTTTCCGTGTTACCTTTCTATGTGCTTCCTTCATGTGGTCTTTCCATGTGCAATCTCCACCTTGTAGTGAGACTTCTTGCATGGCACCTTGAAGCTCCCCAGAGTAAGATTTCCATGAGGGAAGAAATAGAGAGCTCCCTTAAAGGCTAGGTGGGATAAGCACAGGCAAAGTCTGCTTTAAATGTAAAAATTGACTGGTAAATATTCGGAAGCACATACTTTATTGTTTGTGAAAGTTTGATTTATGTCAGAGATTCAAGGACAAATTATGAGAGATTTGGCATTACAAATGTAACTCTGAAGAACTTCTCTATTTTGGGAAATAAACTTCAATTTTTTATATTCCCACTTGCTAAACATGCTATAATATTCATTATTTATATTCATTTAAATACATCACATTATCTGGTCATAAGGTAGAATTTAACTTTCCCATCTTCTTTGGAGTTACATGTGGTCATATGACTTGTTTAACCAATGAAATGTGACAAAAAGTGACTTGTCACTTGCAAGAAGTAGTTTAAGAGCCGTGCTGTGCTTTGCTTGTTTCTCTCACTCTTCTTCATAGTGACTGGCAAAAATCCAGATAATGGCTGTTTTGTCAGCCTGGCACCTAGTGTGGCAATGATACATAGCAGAGCTCTCAGCAACCCACAACAGAGGTAAAACATGAATGAAGAAGAAAATGTATTAAATCATCAAGATTTGGGAGTTGTTTGTTTGCACAGCACTATCTGATCTCTCCTGATTAATTTCCTTGTTAATGGCCATATGCCAGCAACTGTTAATTTTTTGGCTGAGGAAATATAAGGACTTGGATTAGACAGTACAAGTCTTAGCTTGAAGTCCCTTGAAGGGAGAACTAATAAGCTATGTGAACCTAAGGCACACTACTCAATCTCCCTGACCCTCAGTTTTGTCATTTGTAAATTGAAGAATCCCAGTGGTACTATCCAGGGTTACTGGATAATTTTAAAGGTATTTCTCATGTAAAACTCACCTGAAATGAAGTGTGTACCCTTCTAGTTACTAGTCAAATAACTGACATTGAAGCCCACACTAAGCTATAGTAATGATTTTTGTTAAATTTAAAATCAGAATTTGTAGACATGCTTAAAATTATTAGGTATGCATATTTGTGTATTTAGAATGGGTTCAATTCGATGTAGTTTATACGCAAAGACATGTAAATTCAAAAAGACTAAGTGACTTCGTCAAATCACAAAAATTATTTAGTGGAAAAATCTAGAACCTAAACCTAGTGATTTCTGAGCATATGTTCTTTCTCTATTACCATATTTGCAATCTAAATTAGATTTCCTGCAGAAAGCTTTATTTATTTTATTTATGTTTGATTTTTTTGCCCTGCCAACATATACAGTGTAATTAGGGTAGTTCTCGAAGACTTGAGGTCACTTTACACCACCCACTGAGAGAAATATGGAAGAACACTTGGAGAATTTGCCTTGCTTTGGAAAAAAAAAACAAAAAAAAACAGAACATTTCAATATGTCTTTTCATGGAAGAAAAAAATGAGAGAAGCAAGTTCAAGATGAGAAATTATTAGCCAGTAAGCATATTGTGATAAATCAGCCATAACATGATTATAGCAACTTCCTTGGGAAAGAAATCAATGTTAAATCAGACTTACATAGACCAGAGGGATCAAATCAAGGTCAAAGGTACTTCTCCAACTTGAAATTGGATAATTATTACTGTTATTATTGTCAGTTGTTATACTATATTTCTGATAGAAATACATGGTGCCCCATATTGCTTTTTTTTAACTGGCTGGACAAGTCAATCTGTTTATCACAAGGAAATAAATTCAAGTATATTAATCTAAATACCAAGTGAATTAAGGTAGTTAGAATAAAACGACTTGTGAGTCCCTTGAGGTTTTTTTTAAATCAGCAGAAAAAAGAAATGCAAAAGAGCAATTTTGAAAGAAGAAATTGCATGCACTCCCTTTGTTTTGAAAATTGGACCATAAGTCTTGCTTTAATAGAGTGTACCAGGTTGGCAACCTGCAAAGATGGATTTGAATGTTTGCTTTGCCACTTTAGCATGCACCTTGCTACCCAGACAGACACCAGGAAGCATCAGAGAAGCCTGCCAACATTTCGTCAGTTAGCAAGTTTCCTTGTTAGGCTGCTTTAATAGCCCTGAAATCTTCCCTTTCCATTCTGTTTCCACTGACTGCATCTGATCTTCAGCCTTCCTTGCCTTCAATTCTGCACAAGCCTCTCTCTTCTTCCTTCCTTCAGCTTTGCACGTTCCTAGTACACTCCCTTGAAGTGATCTTCCTGAAATGCAAATGTAATCATCACACCCATGTTCTTTAAATCATTACTAAATCATTTAGTAACTCCCTCATAGGTAATTTATTGTCCAAAGATTAGGACTATCTGTCTTCTCCTTGCCAAACATCAGTCAACTGATTATCAAACAAATTCATCATTCATTGTCTACATAATACCTAGTAATAAACCTTTATTGCCCTTATTGGAATCTTAGCCTTCTGCTGGTGGAGTATCTTTCTTTCTATTTTTAAAGTCCATCTTGGATTTTGGGTGGAGCATGGGAACAGAGGTTCCTTAGTGACCAGGCTCTACGAGTGCAACCTGATCACTACTGCCCCAGGGAAATGTGTGAGCCCTCTTTTACACCATCATAAAATGTTTGTTTCTTTTTGAAGTGCTGAGAGGAGTTTCTTGTATGCTTCCACATAAATGTCAGAAAATATAAGCATAATTTCACAGGAGTGTGTGTGCATGTGTAGTATTTCTAGAGCATGGTAAACATTCCATTCTCAAAAAATAATTTATATCAAGTATAATGATAAAAGGAAACAAATCATATGCGTGCAAGTGGAATGTCCAGACCTGTGATTCTCTGCTCCAGTAACACTATTAACAGGTTATAAATCCCATTCTGTTAATTACTCAAAAGCCTTGATCCACAGGGAAGGATTTTCTTCTGTCTCGTGATCAGCCCAAGTGCAGGTATAACACAAACTCAAGGGAGGTAATGCCCTATGGGCCTTCATCAACCAGTGGAATAAGTAAGCCACTAGAAGAGTGACCCAACCCTCCATTCTTTGGTAGGGCATCCTTGCAGTCTGCATGTGATTCAGAGGACTTCCAGTGGGACTGAGTGCCATTTTTCCATAAGGGTACCTAGTTCAGTAGTGGCAGCTCTAGTGTTTTTTCCTTCCTTTGTGCCTCTCTCACTGTGATCACCTGCCTGATAAGCTAGCAGAACCCAAAGTCTTCTCTCTGGTTCTTTTTTCAGGAGAAACCAGACTAAGGACACCATACTATCAGTTATCTTTTCTAAATAGCTCATTATTGATTCTGTAGTCAGGTACATAAGATATTTCCACTTAGTGAAGTCTTAGATACTCTGCAGCAAAAAAAGCCAGGGTAGTTAATATGAAAAATAATTTCAGGAAATTTACTTAAATGATATTTAATTAATGGTTGATATCATCTTAATTTGCTCTTCAAATAATTTTAGCACAGGACTACATGCATATACTAATTATTCATATGTATTATTTTATTTTTATTATGAATTTTCCCTAAATTCAAAACTTGTTTGGAATAAGAGAACCCTCTACTGTGAAGAGGACATAGAGCTTGGGGTATATGGCTACATATCTGTATTTATGCATCATGGAGATGAATAACAATAGGCAGGTAAAGATTTTCTGTTACCTAGATACAAGAGGTTTTGATTTTATCACCATGCAAGTTTCTACTCTACTTCTGAAAATAGCCACACTTTTTTATCTTAATGGTTCGCTCTCAAGCATTAAAAAGAAGGGGCATTTTGTCGTCTCTGCAGAGAGAAAGGTGTGTAGATTTATATGATTCATAGGTTAAAATAGGATATGCCCCCCCCTTCAAGACATAAAATAACAATTCTAGTGCAATGTTATCTGTTTCTTATATAGGGCACATTTTATGCCATAAAGGCTAAATATCAACATATGTAAATTAAGTCTAGGTTAACTAGATTTAGTTCAGTTTTCCTGAAATAATCATTCTTTGTTCTTCTTTATATGCACAGGTACAAACATTTTTTTTAAAAACAGAGAACACTTCAATGTCTGTGATTCAGTTACAAATCCCTGACAGTCTTATCCTATTCATTAGGATAATGAAGCAAGACAAATAAGCACTTGCTTCTGCTCCTAGTGTGTGAATTTCTGCTAGGTAAAAGGAGGAAATGCAGATCTCATTTACTAAGCTACACATATAGCTCCTGAGGGTATGGCCACAAAGGCGAGACAAGAGGTATAAATGTTTTGACTTATTTGCAAGTCTGTGATAATTATTTAGTTGTCTTCCTTCTCTTGTATTTAAAATATTATTATCCTGATTTATGTCTTTATATATAGGTGTGTGAATTCAATTCAACAAATGTATTGATAGCTACTGTTTGAAAGTTCATTAAAAGGTGCTAGAGGGCATACAAAGGTAAATAAATTGCAAATCTTCTTCTCAAGAAGCTTAGAAATTAATGAATAACTATAAATATCCTCATGTCAGTTCAGGCCAGATTCACCACCAAATATGAGTTCAGGTTAGGTTAATTTTTACCTAAACATAAATTACAAGAACCTTCAGTTTTAGCCCACCCTGAACTCACATTTGGAGGCAACCCTGGTCTTATCTGACATGAAACTATTTATAGTTTTTATTTATCTTTTATTATATGACTGTTCACATATTTGGTGAAGAAATATTAATGTGTTTGGTCATGAGATGCTCCTCCTAACCCTGCCAGGGTTATTATAAAATATACAAAAATAAGCACCTAATTACCTTTCTTAAAATCTAAAAATTTCTGATTTCTGAAATACATCTGGCCCCAAAGGTTTTTGGATCCAGTACTAATGCTTAAAAGATCTGGACTGCTGTGCTTGGTTGTAGGACCAAGTGGGACCTTCAATCCAGCCCACATTGTGTCCTCTTCTGGAGCTCTGTTGGCCTGGAGAAGGCCATCTTTTACAAATTTGCTCCATGAAATTCTTTTCTGACCAAGAACTCTCTGGAATGGCCTGCCTGGGCAAAGAGATCTTTTTTTTTTTTTTTTTTTTTTAATATATGTTTTATGAAGATTATTGAGGCTTTATATGGGATTAAAATTGCAGTGAGTATAGTCACAAACCTGATAGGGATAGATGTGCAAAAGAGTCAAACAAGAATAACTGAAGAATGCTCCTGTAATAAAAGATTCTTTGGAAGTGTCCATTTAATGGCATTGGCTAATAGGCAGTTGGAAAAAAAAAAGTGAGAGCAAGAGTTATCATGGTAGACAATTTTGCTTAGTGATTTAGAAAACTTCTGTATCAGTAATCATTACCTGTGTGAAGTCTTTGCTGGGGAAAAAACAGGAAATGGGTGGAAATAGCAGGGTGGGATCCGATGATAAAAAGATTTGCATACTAAAAATGTCCTCCTCTTGTATATTGTGAACAAAACAATGTGACTGTAGTCTTTGCCCCCAGCCCACATACATATAATCCAAGGAAAACTTAGCTTACCAATAAACTCCATTATTATACTTCTCAGTTCAGATTGTTACTATTGACTTATTAATTGACTATCAACATGGTGTATATTTGTCATTGGGACTCAAGAGTGTAACCACTAACAGATTTCCAGTGATCTTTTTTTTAAACTCTTCTATCAGTCTTTCCTTATTGCTTCCCCGAGTCCCTGGCAACCACTTTTCTACTCTCTATTTCTATAGTTTTAATCTTTATTTATTTATTTATTTATTTTTAATTCATGTGTTAGTGATACCATGCAGAATTTATCTTGCAATGTCTGGATTATTTTAATTAGCCTATTTTCTCCAGGTTCATCTATACTCTTGCAAATGAAAGGATTTCTTTCTTTTTTAGTGCTGAATAAGACTTTTCTGTCTGTCTGTATTTCTTTCCTTTTTCCTCTTTTTTCTCTTTTCTCTTTTTTTTTTTTTTTGAGTTGACATATGACATTGTGTAAAATTAAGATGTACAAAGTGTTGATTTGATATGCTTATATATTGGTATATGCTTACCACTGTAGTTTT
The DNA here is from genome assembly GCF_964662115.1 of Mustela nivalis. NCBI lineage: Eukaryota > Metazoa > Chordata > Mammalia > Carnivora > Mustelidae > Mustela > Mustela nivalis. Next base: position 125,679,634 of record NC_139022.1, on the reverse strand, counting down.
ACCTAACACCTCTATCACATCACCTAGTTATCATTTTTAATGCTATGTTTTCTTGATCTATTCATCTATTGACAGACACTTATATTTTTTTCATGCCTTAACTATTCTGAGTAATGCTGCAGTGAACATGGTAGTCCAGACAACTCAAGAAAATGGTTTCATTTCCTTTGGATATCTATGTGAAAATGGGTTTGCTGGATCATGTGCTAGTTCTATTTTTAGACTCTTCTAGACAGCATCATTGTGATGTCCATTCCAATAAATATTTAACCATGTGTAGGGAGCCTGCAGCAGCTGCTGTAGTCTCTTAATCCTACCATCACCTTATCTTCTGGGGTGTGCATTATTCATTCGTCCTACATTATGTCATTTACTCTTTAGGACAATAGTATGAACTGGACACTATTAATCCCATTTTACAGATTCAAAGATTGATATTTAAACAGTAATTTGTTCATGGCGACATCATAGTAGGTTGTGATGGCAGTAATCTAACACAGGTTGATAGCACTCTAAAGCTAATACCTCTTAATACTACACTAAACAAGATTAGTAGACTGGAAATATGGTAAAGATGAATTCTGTTGCTAACTATCCCACCTCCCAACAGCTGTCATTGCCCCTTCAGCTGCAGAATTTTTGTTTTGAAAATAAAAGCACCGGGGTGCCTGTGTGGCTCAGTCAGTCTTTGGCTCAGGTCAGGATCCCAGGGTCCTGGGATGGAGCCTCATGTAGGGCTCCTGCTGAGCTCCCCCAGCTTGTGCTCCCATCCTCTCTATCCCTCTCAAATATGTAAATAAAATCCTAAAGAACAAAAACCCCAATAAAAACAAAAACAAAGTTGTAGAAAATGGTTTCAAAAGTTTTTTGTTTGTTTTGAGTTTTGTTTTTGTTTTTGGTATTTTGTGATGAGAACCCAGCTCTTGTTATCCCATTTCTAACTGAGATTCCCAGCTTGGCTTCTTCATCTCTTTATAATATGGATAAGCCTGTTAAATTCCCTGGCCTCTGACTCTTCATCTTTCCAGGAAGAGATTGAAATAGTGACATTTGATGCTTCTAGTTCTCTGAGTGTACAAGTCTCTCCCCAAGGCCATTACTTGAAGAGCTTAGGACAGGTTGGTTTGAAGCTCTTATGCACACTTTGCTCTCATTTTTTTTTTTTCACATCTTAACACCTTTGGCAATTTCCCCTGTACTTCTCATTTGAAAGTGTTAGCTCTGTTCTTTGTTGCAGAATTTTTCTTTCTCTGCACTACCCTAGTTTTGCCATCAAAGTATTTGAATACATGCAAAATGTAGTTATGTAATATTTATATATTTTTTACTTCTGAGACCTAAATTTAACTTGTGTTCTGATATCAATTTGATTTCCTATGTTTTTCATTATTGCTTTCAAAATATCGATCCGTATTCATTCATTCACTCTACTTACTTAAAATATATTGAGCTGCTACATTGTTTCAGGGGCTCTCTGAAGTACTCAAAATATAAAGATGTGTAAATCATGATCTTTAGAAGTTAATAGCTTAATAAGGCATATAAATTAACAATTGCTAAGACAAATAGTTTTTAGTACAATATGTATAGAACACTAACGGCGTAGGAAGTGGCATTTTTTTAACTCTCCTTCAGTGGATCTTGTATGGCATCATGGAGCTGATACCCACAATACACCTAGAAAGGTGACTAAGAGAGTCTTGGTAAATACGGACAGAAAGGGCATCCCAAGCAGACAAAGTATTACGTTCTTTGTACCGTTGTATGCTGTATAATTACAGGCACGCCCAGTTTTTCTCATTACAGCTATAGGAAGACAATTCAAAATAGTGAATCAACCTGTGCTTTTCACATTTTCCATAAACATTAACTATAGAGATCATGCTGAAACGACCACTATTTGTAAGCCATTCAGTTAATTCATGTTCTCTTACATTTTATATGTTGTGGAAACTAAATAAGAAATGGATGGTATGTTTGGTTATATACATGCAATGAATTACTGTCTATAAAATGAATTCCCATTTTAAAACAACTATACCACCAATAAAAAAATCTCTACTCTAATACCTTATCCAAGCCTCTCAGTTGAAAGTAACAGATGTGTGCTCTGGGTGATTATTTGACTTATTAAAATAAGCCCGTCTATCTCAAAGAATCTTTATGAAAAATGTAGAACTGAAATAAATTCAAGATTAAACTTTTAGTAGCAACCACAAATTCCACCATAGAATTGTGCAGTCGAGAAAACTACTTGCTGTTGCCACCAGTCGTAGCCATTATAATCGCAGCTTGTATTATTTCCATTTTGGTTCCTGAAATTTAACTTTATGAAACTGATATGACCATAATTAATGTCATTGTGGCTTTTGGTTAACCATCCCCACTACCTATGATAACCACCTTCTTCATGTTCCTCAGTCCTGAATTCATTCTGGAGAAACCAGACTAATTACTCACTTTTTATTTTAATCCATCTCAACATCTCCTAGGCAGAGAAAAGTACTTCCTTGTTTATTCAACACATGATTATTTAACACTTGGTATGCATCATGCAAGAACTAATTTTGGTGACCAAAAGAACCCATTTGATTTATCATACCTTTTCTCATTTAAACACATATCCAAAAAGATCTGGACAAAGTACAGTGGTTGGTCAAAGACATGAGAAATCTTCCTATAGATAGTCGAGGTAAGCTTTAGAGAAGAGATTCTTCTCAAGGAAGAAAATCTCTATTAAAAGGAGATTCTTTAAGATAAGCAGAAACTGTCAGCCTAGCAAAGGGAAAGAAAGCATTATATGCAAGGACAATGAAGCCAGAAGGGTAATATTATGATCAGGAGTCTAGAAGGTTCATTCTGTGACTCTCAATTTTAACTTCTACTAGTTGTGTCTTAAACATTTTAGTATTTATTCTCCAATAGTTTGTGAAATATTATTAAAATACTTTTGTGAATATGAATATCCTAGTGTTCATTTTAAAAAGGAAAAATATCCCTTTGATAATCCCAACATAATATATATATATTTTATTAATGGAATTGAAATTTGATATTCTACATAAGTTTCTGTAACGTAAAATAGCTCACTAACAATTGGTATAGAGAGGGATGTGGACTTTTTTTTTTTTCAGCTTAATTAAGGCATAATTGACAAATGAATTGTAATCTATTTAAAGTGTACAACATGATGGTTTGATATGCATCTACTTTGTGAAAGGATCCCCAGCATTGAGTTAACATGTCCACAGCCCTGCATATTTAGATTTTCATATGTGTGTGAACACCTAAATTCCACTCTCTTGGTAAATTTCAATTATACATTAGATCATTTTCAACCAAAATCACCATGTTTCACATTAGGTCTTGAGACCTTATTCATCTTACAGCTGAAAGTTTGTCACCTTTACCAGCTTCTCCCTATTTTCTCTATCTCCAAGCCCGGAGTAATGACCATTCTATTATCTATTTTCATTATCTAGTTCTATGAGTTTGCTTATTTATTTTTGTAGATTACACATCTAAGAGATATCATGCAGTATTTATCTTCTCTTCCTAGCTTATTTCACTTAAGGAATGCTATCATCTTTATGTGGAAGTCCCAGTATTCCATAAACGATTTTTCTGACAAATTACTGATTTTTACCACCATGTAGCAGCACCTGAAATGCAGAGTATACATACAAAGCTTAATAAAGCAAGAGGAATTGAATATCGTCCATATGCCCATATCTTCTGGTAGTTCACTTTAGCTATAGGGTCATTCTTAGAGGTGTTATCACACTTAGCGTGTCTTTGTGCACTTTCACCTTACTTTCATAATTAGCATTTTCAACCCTTCATATCTCTCTTTCATCAAATCACGTCTATCTTTTTATTATTTATTTTTTAAAGATTTTATTTATTTGACAGGGTCACAAGTAGGCAGAGAGGCAGGCGGGGGTGTAGGATGCTGAGCAGAATGCCCGATGTGGGGCTCAATCCCAGGACCCTGACATCCTGACCTGAGCTGAAGGCAGAGGCTTAACCCACTGAGCCACTCAGGCACCCCTATCTTTTTATTTTTTAAATAAACTTATTTATTTATAATAGTATTTGTTTATATTTAGGGATTTAAATTAAACACAGCCTTTTTAAAAGTATAATATTTTAAATAAATTTTGCTATTTTTGTTGGTTGTCTAGTTATATTTTAAAAGCTCCCCCAACCCCAGTTTCCCCTATGTTTAACAATTTTAATGTGTGATTTTTTTAAAACTATCAGACTTTTCTTGAGTTTTAATGCTTCATATTTTTTAAAATAAATTATCCTTAGAAAGGAAAGCCAATTAAATAATTCATGATATAGTTTCAACAGAATCATGTGAAAGAAAAAAAGCTTCTCTCCCCAATTTAGTCAATAATCCATGAAAAAAAATTAAGAACATTCACTTGCCTTCATTCTCCAAACGATCAGGTTAAGCTATTCAAACAAATGCCATCAGATCTTTTCTCCCCCAGTAAGACTGTAACTAGTGCCAAACACTAGAGTACAAAAACAAATAAATGTTACAAGAGTGAGTTGTAATGTAGCCCATCAATTTGTTTTGGTAATTGACAAATCTAATGCTATAAATTTCTGGCACCATTCAAATTCAGCTGTTGTTCTTATGTTACATTTTCTCCTCTGCTGTCTGTTGTTTTTTTTGTCTTTCTAACTAGTTTGAAAACTACTTAAGGGAAGAGTTTTTATGTCTACATTTCTTAATACCTAACAAAGGGTCAGGTAGAGTGTAGGTACCCAATAAGTGTTTTCTAATGGACTCATAATATTTGGGTTATTGCTGAGCTGCATTAAATTTTGTGGGAAAAAAACAATCTTGAAAAGAGTTGACTTTTAACATTTGAATTATAAATAGAAATCAGGGATGTCTTGGTATCTCAGATTGTTAAGTGTCCGCCTTCCACTCAGTTCATGATTCCAGGGTCTTGGGTCTGAGAACCACATTGGGCTCCCAGCTTAGCAGGGAGTCTGCTTCTTCCTCTCCCTTGCATCTTCCCCTGCTTGTGCTCTCTTTCTCTCTCTCTCAAATGAATGAATAAAATCTTTTAAAAAATAGAAAACAAAGAGAAGTAACACGACAAATCACTTACTCCTACATAACATATTTTGTAGGTATCTCTTTGGAAAGGTAGAGAGAATATTTACCAAGTACCTACTATATGAAATGCTCTCTAATGTTGTATTATAAAACAAGATTTTCTTAAAAGGCATAGTAAATTATCCCATATTATACAAAAACTAATAATACTGTAAGAAAATTTTAATGGTATAGGCATAATCTGAAACACCCTCTCTATCTCAACTACTTCAGTTGAGCAATTCTAATAAATAGTGAATATGAACTTGAAGAGATGTTTTGTGCGTTTTTTTTAGAGGATATGAATTTTCTAATTTGTTTCTATTTTGGTACACCCAAAACTCTGCTAAGATTGAGAATTCCAAAGAAATACCGAAGAGTATTATTTCTTCTCTGTGTTAAATATATGCATATGTTTGTTGTTTGATAGACAAATGACAGTGTCTGAGGTTATTGTAGGCCTGAGTTACATTTCTCCTTGGTTAGAAAGCTTTTTTACTATCAAGTTTCTTGGTAGAAGTAAAGAAAAGTCTTCCTTGGTGGCTGTTTATTTTCATCAACCAAAAATGTCAGCTACGGAACATAATTATAACATCACATAGGCCATAATAGCAATTATGCCTTCTGTAGATGATTAAATTGCTGAAAACACAGATATTGACATGTTACATCATTATTTTCAGAGCTCAACAGTGAACTGTCATTCCCTACACCCTTCCTAATCTTCTACTTAGTTACATTTATTATCTTTACTAAAGCAAAAATAAGAAAATTATATATCATTCACATTAAATATATATAAATATTATAACATTATATGTAAATACATATTATATACACATGCATACATATTCACATATACATGTGTATACATATACACGCACACAGACATACTAATCAAGTATGTGTGTGGCTCAGGCATGATGTTGTTATTTCTCCATCCTCATTTCTAAACAATACCTTAAGAAATGCAGTCACATTTATTTTGGATTGCATCTATATAAAGGGATAAATCCTACTGAGAGTATACCTAGACTTGGTAATATGAGGTTTTACCAATAATCTCAAGACATATTTGAAATCTTGTGATGTCTTTTGTTAAAAGCTTTGAAAAGAGAGGTGGGTTTTTGTTTTTGGGGGGGTTTTTTGATAGATTTAAGTTTGTTTCTTATATAGTAATAAATAAGGAGAGAAATGTTTCACTGTACAACTACAATGTATCATATGGCTAGCCCATCAGTATATGTACTGGAAGAAGGACCCTTACAATCTAGGGATCTATGAATAGTAACAGAGAAGAGGAAACAAAATAGATATATTTCCGAAGAGTTGTTAGATTGCATTTCATTGAAATTTTCCTGAAACCATAGATGAAAATTTCCAGCTAGGTAGTAAATGCAGAATTATTATGTTTATAGTAGTAATCTGAGTGATTTAAACAGTTATAGCTTTTGCAACTTTACAGTAACAACTGTTAGTAGTGAAATGTGTTAAGCACCCTTTTCCTTGGCATACTGTATGTCTTAGAATGTTCTTAGACTCTCCTAAGTTAGAGTAACAAAGAAGAGGTGAGTTACTAATATGTTATTTGTTAAGGTTATGGTACTATGATGCTTTAGAATTAACACATAAATGAGTCATTAGTTAAATTCTCTGCTGTTGTCTCTATTTTTTCTTCTGGTTTTAAAGGTTATAAGGAAGAAAAATACAGGGCAGCTTTTAAAAACTTCTTAAATCTTGTTAGCTCAAATAACTCAAACATCACTCAATCCCAGAATAGAATGCATTCAATAGCAGTCACCAAAGAAGTACAGCATCCATAAATTTGGGTGGTCCTATACACCTCTGTGTCAACTCTAGCTTTCCGCCTGGTCTGTTGATGGATGCCTCAAATTTAAACACTATGTACTTTGGTTTAATTAAGTATTTACTTTTCTTTGGCATTTCACTTTAAACTTCAAATTATGCCCAATAACCATACATGTTGTATTCTTAGTAGGATTTTGTTCACCATTTTTCTTTCTAAACCATGGAGTCTGGGCAGGATGAATTAGGGGAAGAAGTAGTGACACTAAATGACTAGGGGCAGATGGAACACAAAGGCAAAGAGGAAGAAAAAAGAACAGTTTGCTTAGAGATACCTTTGCTCCCTCACCTGAACTTGCTTTCTGTTGATACCAGTTTTGGAAGATTGGCTGCCTAGTTTAATGTTTTTGAGAGAAGAATGATGTATTAAAAATCAGAAGATTTGAGTACGGGACCTAGTTATAATTCTATGATTAACTTAACTCCTTAGACTTTCTGTGTCTTCTTTTTTTTTTTTTTGGTCATTATAAAAGGAAGTGATAAAATCTCTCCTTGTATTCTCTGTGAGGTTAATTAAGAAATATACTTTTATTTCACAGGTTGTAAACTGATATTTCTCTTTTTTAAATTTTATTTCTTTTCAGCGTTCCAGAATTCATTGTTTATGCACTACACCCAGTGCTCCATGCAATACGTGCCCTCCATAATACCCATCAACAGTTTCACCCAAGCCCCCACCCTCCTCCCCTCCAAAACCCTCGGTTTGTTTCTTAGAGTCCACAGTCTCTCATGTTTTGTCTCCCCCTCCAATTTCCCCCAAATCATCTCTCCCATTGGGAGATATAAACTGATGTTTCACAAATAGTGTTGGATTACAAGGTGGACTCTCTTTAGCTCACACACCATCTAACATTTTTTGAATCTTTATTTTCAACATCAAACATTTTGCATATAGATGTGAACATTCTGCCTCTTATGAAAATGCATAAGTTCTAGAAGGTACTATGCCAAGCTGGGTGGCCTCTGCTTTGGAAGCGGCGAGGTCACCATCCTCACCATGGTGTTCAGTTATTTACATCCACGCTTCATTTATACATGACACTGATGAAATTTTAGAATATAAGTCAGGTCTGGAGCCAACAACCAAGAGAGAATTCTTAAGATGTCTCTGGTGCAAAAAGGTGATTTTTATTAAAGCATGGGGACAAGACCCATGGGCAGAAAGAGCTGCCTTCCTGCGATCCCAAGGAGTGGCTGATTATATACTCAGGAGTTGGGGAGGTGAGGATAAATGGGGTGTCCAGAAGGACTGTCCTATGCTAATGAAGATTCTCAGGATACTGGAGGCCTGGTTATTGTCAAGTCAAAGCTATTTTTCCCTATAATGAGGTACCAACATGTAGACAGTTGGGAGTTTCCTGGTAGAATGTCACAGTCCTCCTGTCACATGTCCTTGTCAATGAACTTTAGGTTTAGAAGAAATTCAACTTTATTTACATTTCCTTTGGCCTCAGCCTCCCTCAATTTTACAGAGGGGAGGAGAATGTTAGGGCTTTAGGAACTGAGTTATGGGTCTCGGGAAGTTAAGCTATTGTTAAGAAAGCGCCTTCCCTATAAATCACTAGGACATCTGCAAATGGAGGGAGAATTGGAGTCTTGCAGGATCATGATCTCTACAAAGTTAGCTATTTGTTTTTCCTTTAGGGTAGCCAAGAGTGCAGAGTGCCTGAGGAATGTTATGTATATCCCATGGTGGGGGAGAGGTTGCGGGGTGTCAGCTTCTGCTTTGTCCTCAGTTTGCCTTCTGTTCCCTCATCAACACCTACATGAACTGATAGATTTTTGAGTTTGTGAGACCTGCTGTAAACTTTACAATTTTTAAAGATACTAATATAAAATATGACAAAGGAGAATGAGAATGGTTTAGTCATACAGAGAAATATGAAATAGGATCATGGGAAGTATTTCCGCCTCTTGTTGGCTAGTGCTTTCTTGAATTCGAATGGGGAGTGAAAATGTTTAATAATCCTGACATTCATTCTTTGCATTTCCCACTTAATCTGAAACATACCTATAAGCATCAAATACATTCCTGGTAAAGGTTTAGGAATGAAGGGTAGAGTGAAATGCCTACCAGGCAGGTAAATACATAACCCTGTCCTATAACATCCAGGAAAAGAAGTGTCTACAATGTCAAATTTGAATTTTCTTCAAACTAAAAACTAACAGGTGATACCTTTTCATTATTACTAAATGCATTTCTATGAAATAATGCCTTTGCAAAATTAAATATTTGATACCAGTTTACATTGAACACTCTTAAGAAAAATTGGGCCTGGTTCCTAATCTTAGATCATTAATATTTTTTGAGCAAAACAAATTTTATTAATTTTCCTAAAGGAGAAAGTGTGGTATGGTGTTTTCAATTTGTAAATGAACAATATGGCTCTGACATGTTTCCATATTTTTCAAAATAAAATGAAATCTTTATCCTATTTTTGAGAGATAGTAAATTTTTATGCTTTCTTTTCAATTTTAAATGTTAAATATCAACTGTTACGAAGACTGGCAAAGAACATGTAAAAATAAATAAGAATCAGAGCTGTTCATTTATAGCTTTCTATATTTAAGACAATTTTATCAGATAAACAGAATTTGGTAGAACATAGGAAAAACTTTAAATGCAAATGTTTTATTAAGTGACAAGAAAAAATCAAAATATAAAAAATGCTAATTTTCACACATTTCACAAATTAGCACTATGATATTTTCCTCTCTTGTACTTAAAAATGATTACTTTATTTGGTTAATGTACTGGTTGCAAGAATTTGAGAGTGCTTGTGTATTTTTACTGAGTACAAAGGTGTGCAAATAGCTGTTAATTTTATTTTTCTGCAGCTGAATTTAATTTTCTCTCAAAGCCCATTCCATATCATGGCAGAATATTTTTTAATTGAAATGAAGCTTATACACAGTGAAATTCAGAGAGCTTAGGTGTATAATTAGATAAATTTTGATAAATTCATCTGTGTAACAGCCATCCCAATCAAGACAGAATATTTCCATTACCCCAGAATGTGGCCTAGTATTCCTTTAAGTCAGTTCTCATTTCCATAGACAATTATTGATCTGTTATCACACTTTCTATCCAGTCTTGTTAAAATTTATAGAAATGAAATAATATCACATATAGTATTTGTGTCTGGTTCTGTCACTTACCAAAGTGTTTTGGAAATCTGTCCGTGTTTTTTAATGTGTTAGTAGGAAATTTTTCTTCTTCAGGACTGTTGTATGAACATATCACAATTAATTTGTCCATTCTACTGATGATAGCCTTGATATTAAAATAATGTTTTGACTCTTGTGGACCAGACTATTAATATTTTTATTCATGTCTTTCCAAGGGCATATTTGCCCATTTCCTCATTTAGGCAAAATCCCAATAAATCATAGGGTAAAGATATTTCTAAATCTAGAACAACAGTTTTCAAAACTGGTTTACCGTTTTACACCTCCATCAGCAGTGTATGAAAGTATTAGCTTATCCATATCTTTACCAAGATTTGTGATGTCAGTCTTCTTAATTTTAGCCATTCAGGTGTGAGTGTTTTAATTTTTATTTCTCTGATGGCTAATCATGCTGAGCCCCTTTTCTTTGCTTATTGTCTTGAATATATATCATGTATCTCCTTTTGTAGAGGACCTATTTAAGTATTCTGTTCACTGTTTTAACTGAGGCTTTTGTCACTGTTATTCTTTAAAGGAATTCTTTATACAACCTAGATACAAGTTCCTTGCAAGGTACATGTGTATTACAAATATTTATTGTACATTAGTTGTCTTTTCATTCTCAGTTTTAATGACTTTTTATGGAAGCACATTTTAATTTCAATAAAATCCAGTTCATTTTTTCATTCTTATTATTTTTGTATTTTCTCTAAGAAAATGTTGCTTACCCCAAACTCATGAAGAAATCATTTTATTTTCCAAGTCACTTAGTTTTCTAAAAAAATCTTAATTTTCTTCTAAAAATTTTTATCATTTGAGGGGTTCCTGGGTGGCTCAGTTGGTTAGTCTTAGGCTCAGGTCATGATCTCAGGGTTGTGAGATAAAGCCCTGCATCTGGGTCCATGCTGAGAGTGGAGACTGCTGAAGATTTTCTCTTTGCCTTTCCCTCTACCCAGTCTCTCCAACCACCCTCCCCCGACTCTTTTAAATAAATAAATAAATAAAATTTTAAGAACTAAACGTTTTATCATTTCAGATTTTACACTTTGGTCCATGAGCCCTGTTTAACTAATTTTTGTCTGTGATTTAAGTAAAGACTGAGGCTTATTGGCTCTATAAATTTACCTATTTATTCCGGTACAATTTGTACAAAATTGTCCTTTCGCCCACTGAATTGCACTGGTACTTTTGTTAAAAATTAATTGACCATGTAGAAATAACTGTTTCTGGACACTCTCATCTGTTTCTTTGGTTTATATGACTATCCTTATATTAACACCACTTTTCTGATTACTGTAGCTCTGTGATAATTTCTACAACCATATTTTATTTTTAATTTTTTGACTCTTTCATATTGTTTGAACTTTTGTATAAATTTTAGAATCAATTTACCAGTCTGTCAAGAAAAGTAACTATAAGACATTTAACTGGAGTTCATTGAATTTATAGATAAATATGATTAAAATGTTAACAATATTGAGTTGTTTAATTTATGATAGTGGTATATGTTTCCATTTACTTGGTCTTTTTAAATTTCTCCTAACAATGTTTTATATTTTTTAGGGTACAGGCTTTGTATGTTTTGGTTAAGTATATATTTAGCCATTTAAGTTGTTTGGTAATACTGCAAATGGTATTGATTCATTTTGTAATCTTATTTTTCATTTGTTTACTGGTATTTATAGAACTACAAGTAATGTTGTATATTGATCTTTTACCTTGAGACCATGTTAAATTTGTTCCTTTTGGGTCTTTTAGAATTCCTTAAGATTTTCTGACAAATTTATCATGCTATCTGTAAGTAACCCTAGTTTTATTATTTACTTCTAACATCTGGCTTTTTTTTTCCCTTACCTTATTACATGAGCTAGGTTCTCAATATTGAACAGAAGTAATGAGATAGGACATCCTTGGCTTCTTCTTGATTTTAGGTGGAATTTTTTCACCTTTATTCTGTTAATCTACTAAGTTACATGGATTTTTTTTTTTTTCATTGTTAAACAGAACTTGCATTTCTGGGATAAACTCCATTTGGTAATGATGTATTATTTTTAGATGTTGCTTGATTCTACATGTTAATATTTTGTTAAGAATTTTTATATCCATGTTCATGCGTGATTTTGGTCTCTAATTTTCTTTACATATAGCATCTTTGTCAGGCATTGGTATCAAGATATGATGACCACATAAAAGCGAATTTGTAGAAGATTGCTTTTTTTTTTTTCTTATTTAAGCATTTGGTAAATTCACAATCTAGGTTTCATGAAAGGATTTTTCTTGGTGGCAAGATTTTTTTTTTTCCATTACAAATTAAATTTATCTAAGAGTTACAAGGTATTGGGCATTCTGTTTTTTCTTATGTTAATTTTGGTTAAGTTATTTTTTTTTCAGTTTCATTTCACCTGGATTATCTAATTTATTGGTACACAGTTGTTTACATCATATCCTTTTTTAATTTTTTATCTCTAGAATCTGTTTTAATAAAACTATTTTATAGCTGAGATTGTTATGTTGCATTTTTCTCTTTTCCTTTTGCACAGTCTTAAAAGAACCATTATTTTCTATTTTTTCGAAGAATCAGTATTGGGCTTTCATAATTTTCTCTTTTGTCTGCTTTTTACTTCATTGATTTATCTCTTACATTTATTATTTCCTTCTTTCTACTTAATTGACTTTGATGTTTTCTCTTTTATTATCAAGAAGGAAAGTTAGTTCATAGATTTTAAAACTTTTTTCTTTTTAAGAACCTAAAGCTATAAATATTACCCTCAGCAACATTTTAGCTCCATCTCACTAATTTTGGTGTTTTTCATTTTCACTCATTTCAAAATCTTTTCTTGTGACATTTTTATGATTTTCTTTTTTTACCCAAGATGTTTAGTAGTATGTTTTAATTTTCATATATTGAGATAAAATTTTCTAGACAACTTACTGTTTTTGATTTCTAAATTAATTTTGTTATGGTAATAGATTTCAGTGTTTGAAATTTATTGATGCTTGACTTATGGCATGGTACATCTTTATGAACTTTTCATGTGCACTTGGTGAGAATCTGTCTCTTAAGTTGTTGGTGCAAGATCTATTAAGTGACTATTAGGTTATGTTTTATATATTTGTACTGATTCTTTTTTTTTTTTAAGAGTTTTTTACTTATTTATTTGTCAGAAAGAGAGAGAGGTACAAGCAGGGGGACCGGGAGACAGAGGGAGCTAGCTACAGGCTCCTCTCTAAGCAGAGAGCCCACTTCAGGACTTAATCCCAGGACCTTGGGATTTGACCTGAGCCAAAGTCAGATGCTTAACCTACTGAGCTACGCAGGTGTCCCTGATTCTTATCTATTTGTATTATCACTTATTGAGACTGAGAGAGGAATGTTAAAATCTCCAACTAGATTGCGGATTTATCTATTTCTACCTTTAATTCCACCTGGGGTTTTTTTGTTTGTTTGTTTTGTTTTGTTTTTTAATATATATTTAGAAAATTTGCTATTAGTGAGTACATATATATGATTCTTATGTTCTCCTGATGAATTAATATTTTTATCACTGAGTTGACTTTCATTATTTCTTGTAACGCTCCTAGTTTTGAATATCTGATGTAACATAGGCATCCCAGGATTCTCATGTTTACTATGAAGAATGTATTTTTTTTCCCTTTCTTTAACATGCAAACAAATTGAGTCTTTGTTTTTAAAATGCCTGACCCTTCTATGGTTTTAATGTCAAATCCAGTGTGCTTATCCAGGCATTCTAATTAAATGGATTCCAGTCTTGTGTTCCCCTGCGGCAAGCAGCAGCCAAAATATCTGCTTGTATTTCCTAGTTTTCTTTTTTTTTTTTGCTTTCCACCAGACTTTCTAGAATATTTCCTATTCATACGTAGTTCAGAAAACAGTCAAGTATTTGATAGGAGTTTAAACTCAGATGAGGAGCTTCCTCTTTTGAGGGTTGTCCTTCTGTGATTTTTCTCCCCTTCAATTTCTAGCCCTTCTAGTACCCTGGATCTCTGTCCTCTGGCACTAAAGTCACTAAAGACTACAGTTTTCTGCTTGAGTTGCTGTAGCATCACACCGCAGGCAATGAAGTTGCCTTTAGGACGTTTAAGTCCATACAGATGGCTCCCACATGGATCCCTTCTTTTGAGGATGATTTAAAAAGTTGGGAAAGACTGTTGTAAGATCTCTTTTACAAGAAATGAACAGTTCATTTCATCTGTACAAAATTTTCATAGCATCGGCAGGTCAGATTACTTGTCTTTCAGACTAAAGAATCTTTGAATCAAGAATAAAAATATGATTCCTTGTAAATATATTCCTAGCATCAGGTTTTTATTTTCTTTTTTTTTTCTTCCTTTAATTGGATTATGTTCATTTGCCAAAATCTCTGGATGTTAAGTGATGGCTAATAATTTATTTTTGTTCTGAGGGAAAAAAATAATCTGAATTCATATGTAAAAGTATTGTATTAAAACTTACTTTGTCTTTAAAATGCTGTTTGTTAGCAATCATGTCAATTCATTATGTTTACATTTAGCTATTAGAATTCATTTTTTCCCCTTCCACATAGATCTAACAATCTTTATAGTCTTCCTGATTGCGGTGGAAGCTTCTGAAGGCCCAGCTAACTTAAAAACATGTAGTTACCCTTTCACAAAAATTACCCTTTGTATGTGTGTGTTACAAGGTTTATTAAGATAGGCTTATTTTTACTGTAAGGGAAAAAAAAATAACTTATTGCTCCAAATTGAATAGTGCATTTTTTCCTGCAATTTGGGGACACTTTAATTCATAGCATTTGTTAAACACAAAAACTGGTTTTGAAATGCCCATAGGTAGGCTATATTCATGCTTTCCTAACAGATATAAACTGAGAATATCCTGATGATTTCAGTAACCTGTGACTGTCCCAATTCTCTTGCTGACAAGGAACTGAAAAATATTCTTTGGGTATAGGAGGAACTGACATAATTTGACTGACTTGTATTCACTACCTCCAGGCAAGCACACCTGTAGTCACCTGCCTTGAGGCAGACCTGTGTTTTAGTAGAGCAGTAATAGTAGATTTCTCCCTTCCATATATGGAAAATATTTCTTGTAAGCCACAGCAGCAGGGTCCATGCTTTGATTCCCCTGCCTCCGCAATATTTTCAGTTTTTCAAAACCATCTTTCTGAGCACCTACTAGGTGCCAGACATCTTATTGGATTTGAAAGATGAAATGATGAATAAGACACATTCCACTCCCTCTCTAATTTATAAGAAGTAGGGGAAATGGATTCAGACACAGTATATAATAGCAATTCTCTTAAAGAAACTGCTATACTTAACCTATGAAAAAAATGTTATAGCAGTTCAAAGGTTTTGTCTTAGAAGAACATGGTACTGGGAAGGCTTCCCCAAGGTGTGGACCCATGAACTCTTTCTTAAGAGGTGAGTAGGTTTTGGCAGGTGGAGAAATAGTTTGGTTGCATTATTGGTTTAAGAAATGGTATGAGAAACCATGGATACTTAGTGCTTTTAAGGGACATTGATATCCTTAGAAAAGAGTTGGGAAGAAAGGTTAATGACATTACTATCAAAGTCATTGAATGCCATGCTAATGAGCTTAGAATTTCTTCTGCAATCATGGAGAGCAGTTAAAGGTTTTTGAATTAATGGAACATAAGATCAAGGTTATAGTTTTGGAGGTAACAACACTCTAAAATACTTGCTAAAAGGGTGAGAAATTCAACTTGGGGCATCAAGTTGGATGTCTCCAGATAAAAATCGTGACATTTTCAAAGTTTATTCTGTGGCATACAAGTCCCACTAGATTAAAAAGGGATTTCAAATAAATTTTTTTCTTCTCAAAGTTTATGATACACTCTTTAAAATTGAAATATCTGGAGATTTACATTAAATGCATTGTTCCTAGGTCTTTAACTTATTGTTTCCTAAGTTTATTTCACCACAGCTCTTAGTGAGGACTTCCGTAGGTTCTGAAGCTATAGTGAAAATGCCATACTATCCAACACAGTGATAGAACTAGTATTGATTAGTGTTCCATGTGCCACATAGGACAAGCTTCCTCAAGATGCATATTATCACTTATTCCTCAGAGTAACCTTAGTCACATATAAAGCACATGCTACTGAATTCCAATATTCAATCCACAAAAAAACCTAAGACTTCAAGAAAGGGAATAGTTTGCCAGCAGTGCAGAATTAACAAGTGGGACCAGAATGTGAGCCCAATTTTGACTCCAGTTCTCTTAATAGATAGACAATTCTATCTTCTCTTCCTTTTACCCTATCTTGTGCTCATCTTGGAAGGAAAAAAAGTAGAAAGAATTTTTATCCCAGAAAAAAAAAAAAAAGTGATCTGAAACTTTTTCTTTCACTTGGAAAACACTATTGGAAAGCAAAAGATCCTAAATATATATATATATATATAGATATATATATATATATATATATTTTTTTTTTTTTTTTTGCCAATTCCTTTGCCGTGTTTTTTCATCACCCAGAAAACACTTTAGAACATTTCTTTGACTAGAAAAGGGAACTCATCTTCTTTATTAACTACTACCCTATTGTGCTGTCATCTTGAAATAATAATAGATATTATTGATATCTATAGATATTATTGATATCAATTGATATTATTGATACCTAATGATAGATATCTCTTTATCTGCTTTCAGTATTGGGATTTCTTAACTTAGTGTTTATTCCCTTACCCCATTCTTACGCTTCCAGGGAAATTTTAGTAGCTCCATGTTCATTGACATAACTATGTGGCTGTTTGTTTCCAACAATTTTGACATCCCTAAAATGATTTCCATAAAATAAGTCTAAAAGTATATAAGCATACTTTTCAACAATTTATTGGGTAAGTTCCCTTTATGACTGGGAAATTATCATGGAGAAGCAGAGAACCAATGGATTCACAACCATTATTATCCACCCAGGGAAACGGAAGAGTTCTTCAATGTAATTAAATTCTGAACTCTACTGTTTTCCCATTTATGGTTTACCAGGAATTGTCAGAAAAATGCCATAAAAATAACTGCTAAAATTTATTTTGTGTGCTTTTCACAACCTTAGGGATAGTGTGAAATCATTTTCCTTTCACAGACAATAGTATCTACTGGGAATCAAAGTAAGAGAAGTGACATTCAAGTAAGTATATTAAAGAATGAGGCAACCAAACCCAAAGAGTTCTGTTTGATCATGTTCTTCCTGTCAAGATTTATCAAAGATCCTTCTTCTGTCAGTAAACATATCAGAGATGTTGATGTCTGTGCTACAAGGTGATTAAGTTTGGTGGGGCTCAGGGCTCCGTCTTGGAGACATACATGGATGCATCTGGGCAGTTTCCACATTTGACGAGGGCTTGTGCATTTGTCCAGAACTGTGTTCTGCCTGCTCCTTACACTGCTCATGGCTTGCCTTGCCCTAGGGGATTTCTGTCAGGAACAGTTAAACCACTGGCAGTTTAAGCATTCCCCATCAACCTGAAGCTATTTTGGGGCATGTTCCTGACACGGTATTGCAGAATTCCCACTAATAATCATTTCTTCTTCCATTAGTTATGACAGTTTCTCTCAATGTTACCTATACTCTAACATGCACTCATGCATACACTTACAATATATAAAGGAAGGACAGTAATTACAGAAGATGAGGCTTTATTTTTTAGACTGAGAATAAGAATGCAAGTTTTCCTTAATTGAAACTGAAGGTCTGACTTAAACATAACACAACTGAATTAATCATCTAAATTCCCTGTAAATATTTATTTATTCACTAAAAGCTTGAGTTCCTGCTTTTGCCCTCTCCCCATCTCAAGTTCTGAGGGAAAATGCTTAAAACTGAACCCTTCTCCAATATCTCATACATGCTAGCAATGTTTTTTAAAGATTTTATTTATTTATTTGACAGAGAGAAAGATCACAAATAGGCAGAGAGGCAGACAGAGAGAGAGGGAATCAGGCTCCCTGCTGAGAAGAGAGCCCAATGCTGGGCTCAATCCCAGGACCCTGAAATCATGACCTGAGTCAAAGGCGGAGGCTCTAACCCACTGAGCCACCCAGACGCCCTGCAATTTTTTATTACAAGTAATTTACTAGTTCTTTTTTTCTTTTTATTTCAAAAAGAGGAATTTTAGTTATTTAAATAATTTTTAAAAATCTTTTAGGCTCAAAATGATCAAAGTTACAATTGTTAACTCAGTGACTCAGTGATCTATTTTTTGATCATTGTTTATTGAACATAAAAAAGTATACCCTTAGTTATTTGAATTTGTCCAGCACTAGAAATATAAGGAATCATGTCTGAGAAAAATGTGAAACAAGTATAATACATGTGTCTTCAGATGTTCATTAGGTCAATCTTATACCTCTAGTTAAGTTTATTTAGCATTAGATAAAGACATACCCCTTCCATAGTCATACTTTTTCAGGGATTGCAAAGAGAAAAAAGAAACTGTTAGTTTATAAAATAGAATTATAATGACTTCATCAGATATGAATCCAATGTTTAAAATACCATTATTTTAGTTGTCCTGTGAAACAAAATAGTCTGTTTTGTGGATAGACTAGCACCAGCTAAGTGTATTGAACAACAACAAAAAAAACAAAAACAAAAAAAGAAAGAAAGAAAGAAAGAAAGAAAGAAAAGATCTATCTCGGATTCAAGAAAATGTAATACCGGAAATGAACTTACAAATAATATCTTGGAGAAAATCACTGCTAATGTTGGTTTACCTAGTCTTTTAATTAGATTGTAATGACTTTACAAGTTATAAAAATCAAGAAAGAGTCACAAAAAATGGCTGACAGAGTTAAACAGTTGATTAATGAAGTGAAAACTCAAGATGACTATTTTGACTACATATTTGACTCTTTCTAAGGTGACCATTAACAGAAAATATCTGATATAATGGATTATAGAGATAGACTTCAATTTACTTGGTGAGAACTAACTTGCTCACTGCTGGTGAAATTGTATGTAATACTTGGCAAAGAAAACTTTTCAAAGCATTCCTTGTTCTGCTTTAGAATCCATTTGAGAACTTTTAAGATCTAATCTCTTAGCACCTTTCAAATATACAATACAGTATTGTTAACTATAGTCACCATATAAGAATCACTTTTATTGATTTTTTATTTATTTGAAATATTTGTAGAACTCCAAAATCAAATATACAAATGACAAGTTTTAAGGATAATCGTACTAAATCTTTACCAGACTAGAAATGTAATTTTTAAGCTGGGCACTTCTAATTTCAGCAAACCTCTCCCCAAGTTTTCAGAGTATAAAAGGGCTAATCACGAGTTTCCTCTTTTTTTCACCATCCTTCTTATCCCCCTTACCCTTTTACCTCTTTCATATTTTTGACCACTTCATTTCAGCAGAGTCCCACAGAAATAATAGGTTCTGTCACAAGCAATGGGAGGAATATGATGTAATGCTCTGGGTAATTTTGTTAAACCCACTTAGCACCTAATCCACTCAAGTCAAAGCTGGTATTGGAGTTATCACTCACTAGACTGGCTTTGTGCACAGAGCAATTCAATACCCACACATCTTCCCAAATTACTGGTACGCATCCTCAGACAGTAGGCTGAGACAGCTGAGAAAAGACACCTCTTCAGCTGCTAATTTTCTATATTTTTATTTCATTCTTAACACCTCTTTGCAGACAATTAGCTTTTTTCCCCTTTTCTTTCTCAGACTATTTTAAATTAGCCCATTTCAGGCTGATGAATGAGCCAAGTTCCAGCCCATGAAGGAAGCACTAGCTGAATGCTAAAATGGTGCTCATTGCTAGAATGCAGTGCCACACATTTTATTCTTAGAGGCAAGCCATGGAATATTCACTTTTACACATTCTCAAATCAGTTTGTTTGAGTAAATGTGAGATAGATACTGCATATTACTGAAGAACTTCTAAAGACCCTATAGGTGACTGGGAAGCTTTCTGGGTAAGTTTCTTATTTGAAAAAAAAAAAAAAATGGTTAGCCTTTTTGAATGGGTCTTATTGCTTTATACTTTTGCTTTCTTTACTGTGGATTAGAATTCTTATAAAGGTTTGCAATAAAGAGTTAATTAATTTAGGAATTGGATGCAAAGGAAGAAAAGTATATTGATAAACCATTTGTTTACATGCCTCACCAGATACTTTTTTCTGTCCTATGAGATAACTTCATTTGCTTGACTGGTCACTATTGGTTAAAACCAATACAGGCATGCTATTTCCACTTGCTGTTTTAGAATAGTGGTATCTCACGCATCCAGCATAGTGTATAAAAGTGTTCACATATTCAAATATTCTGGGTGACTAAAACATACCTTTTTATCAGCAAAGCTAAGCCTTTGGATGGAAATCCTTCTGAAATGTGTCAAACATTACATTTTTTATTATTATTTTAAACAGAATACTAAGATAAGTATCTTTTCTCTCAATGACTCATTGTGTTCTTCCACATTATAGCAATGCTTTCATAGGTTTTTGAGATCCTTTATCCCTTTCCTAAGTCGTAGGTTGTAGTAGTAGTTCTTCTGTCTTCCTCATATCCTGTCAATGGCTATCTCCTAATCTTCTACAGTATTTTAAATACAATAGAATGAACTGCCGTTTCTTCTTTTCTTTGGAGTACATTGTGATATGCATTTGCTACTCACCAACAATTTCCGTCTATTTTAGTTCTGTGACCACATGAAGAAGGAATGTGTTACCACCAGTAAGATATCTATCAAAGTGGGCAATTTGGGTTATCCATTCTGAAAAAAAAAAAAAAGAGAGAAATTTCAAAGATCCCACTCCATAACAGAAACTTCAGAGGTCCTAGGGTATGTACGAGCAATTTTCCTAATTTGAGAAACAAAGGTAAACATGAAATCAGTTTTATTTCCAGAAGCCTTCATAGCATACCTTCCTCCTAAGCTGAGACCATAGACTTAAACTTTATTCTAAAGTCCTTGTACAATAATCTAAGAATTTAACAATATGATGATATATTATAGATGTTAATTTATGATATGAAACTTTCCATTTGCTGATCTCAAAACAAAATAAAAATAATTTCTGATTTGTGTATTTCTCTATTCCCCTATTCTGGGTATTCAAAGTTCTAAAGACATTAAATAATTTTATTTAGCAAAGTGGCTTCATGATTATCAGTATTATCACATGTCACACCTATGCAAAATCTATACTGTAGAGCAAGGGTCTACAATTTTTTTTTTTCCTTAAAGGTCCAAATAGTAAATAATTTTGTCTTTGTGGAACCTGTGCTCTCTGTTGTAACTACTCAAGTCTGTTGTTGTTGCCATAGATAATAATTGTCTAAACTCTTGTTTATAGACTCTAAAATTTGAATTTGTATAATTTTATGTGATATGGAATATTCTGCTTCTGCTTCTTTTTTTTTTTTTAACCTTTTTTTTTCCTCTAATCACTGAGAATACTAACCTTTCTTAGTTCACAGATCATATAAAAATAGTCTATGAGTGGATTTGGCCTACAGGCCAGTTTGTCTACCACTGCTGTACAGTCCTGCTACAGAGGGTTTTAACAGCAGCAGAAATGGCATACAGACAACCAAGATTTGAGAGGTCTGCATGTCATGAAGCATTCCATATTTTTCAGAGAAGATTAGCATGGCCTCTGCACAAGGATGACACGCAAATTCGTGAGAGGTCTGCATGTAACATCAGGCTTCCTTTAAAAGGCTGAAGGTTTTGGTAATGATTATTTCTAAATATATTGATACTTTTTTAAAAGATCATTTATTTGAGAGAGAGAGAAAGAGAGATCGTGGGTGGCAGGGGGTGGGGGGGGCAGACAGAAATATTATCAGCAGGGTCCCCTGCTGAGCGGGGAGCCCAGTGCAGGTCTTGATCATACTACCATGAGATCATGGCCTGAGCTGAAATCAAGAGTCAGACAGTCAATCAATCACCCAGGCATGCCATAAATATATTGATAATTTTAAAATGGAAAATTCCAGGATATTTTACAGAGTTTGTTGCTTATTTGTTCTTTCATCTGAGTAGTTCTCAGACCATAGTTTTTCAAACTATACCGTGCATGGGAATAATACATAGGTATCCTGTTAAGAGGCAAACAGGCAAGTCTGTTGTGGGGTCCAAGAGGGTATTTTTAATAGGCTCACAGGTGATGCCAATGTTCTTGGTCCTCCAATCCCCCTTTGAGTATCTAGAACACAGACAACATTAAAGAAAGCCCAATTTGACCTAAGTGGTAATGAGTCTCTGTATGGGAGTTTAAAGGAATGAAGAGTATAGCCCTTGAAAAATGAAAGCGAAAAGTATGGGGAAAAAATTTAATAACATTTAAATTACAGACATTTCTCATCTGAAGATGTTTTGACTTAGGACTTTTTGACTTACGATTTTGCAAAAGCAAGATGCATTTAGTAGAAACCATGCTTCGAATTTTGAATTTTGATCTTTTCCCTGACTAGTGGTATGCTTTGATAATTTCTCATGAGACTAGTCAGCAGCAGACAGCCACAGCTCCCTGCCAGCCATGCGATTGCAAGTGTAAACAACCAATATACCTATAATCATTCTGTATCTATACAACCGTTCTGTTTTTCACCTTCAATACTTCAGTACAGTATTAAATATATTTTGTGAGATATTCAACACTTTATTACAAAATAGGCTTTGTGCTAGAGGACTTTGCCCAACTACAGTCTAATGTAAGTGTCCTGCGCACATTTAAGGTAAACTAGGTTAAGCAATAATGTTTGTTTAATAGGTTAGGTATATTAAATGCATTTTCAACTTAAATGATATTTTGATCTTTAATGGGTTTGTCAGGACATAACCCACTGTAGTCAAGAAAGATCTATATATGAATGGCTTCACCAAATTAAGAATTGTGCTGACAGCCCAGAATACTTAACTTGCTAAAACACTAATTATCCTAGCTACCACCAAAAGCCTAGCTTTAATGCAGACCGCATTCATCCTAACTCTTCAAATATTTTTCAGCTTTTTGGTAGATTACTTAATATTTACCAAAATAATGAGCAATTAAGTAAAAATTATAAAGTACGAGGACTATTAAAAATTGTTATGTATTCTTTAGGCTTGCATGTTGCATTTACCGTGTGCACAAATCAATATGCAAGTATGCATGATGCTTAAAATGCATGTGGTCTGAGGATTGCTAATGTCAAGTTTCAATCCCATGCAAATGAAAGGGCCAGAATGCATAAACCTGTCAAAATGATGATTTTAATGGAAATGTCAAGATACTTCTGAAAGCCCATATAATAATCCCTTTTATGCAGCACAAGGAAGGAGCCTATGATCCTAAAAGAACTAACCTGTCACCCTGCACGATACGTTTCATCCTATTACCATCCTCAGCTCCATTATCTAAATGACCAAGCACTCCTTCAATTCTAGGGCTAAATGATGTCATGACATGACTATCATCATATTTATACCTCATAAAATTAGAAAGGTTATTAAACATAATTTGACCTTTGGCATACTCTAATAGAATCCTGATTTTTGATGTTTTCTTTCTTTTCCTCCTTTTCCCCTCTATTCACTCACATCACTCATTCCAGTTCTTTTTTTTCTTCTTTTCAAATAAATTGTTCCCCACTTACACTGATGCTATGTTTCATAACCAAATCTCGGATTTTATAAAATGCAGTTTTTATTCTAGTGCTTCCTAATTATTCTTCAAAGCTGCCACTCAGGAGAGAAGTTACTTCCATTCAAACCTAAATTCAATGCCAAGTACATATGCCCTTGAAAATTTTCTAAAGCATCGGGTGATGTGGGGTCTGAGATGTCTTGCTGTTTTGTGGTTACTATTGTCTTTAACTAGCTGGTAATACAGTCCAGAAGGCTATTAGCTATGTTTATCTGTGTTGGTTCACTCTGATTAAAACATATTCAAAGTACAGGTGCTTCATGATGGGCTAAGGTCATGCATTTGGTATGTTGGACGATTGAAAAGGAAAGAGTGTTTGTTGGAAACTTTACAGACTCTTATTCTGTATAACAACGTTCCCTCTGGCATTTAAGATTCTTTTAAATAGATTAAACAGAAATAGTTGCATTTTATAAATGCTTCAAAATAAGGGCAATGAGCTGTGTTTGTGTTTGTGTGTGTGTGTGTGTGTGTGTGTGTGTGTTCTTTCTTTGGAGATCATTGCTAATTTATCTTGTCCTCAGTGTATGTTTTTTGTTCCAAAGCCTTCTGAACATAGAATCTTATCTTTCAGTCTCCTCTGGTTGTTGGTTAATATTTAGCATTCTCTCTGCTTCCTTATTAAGGTCCCTGATGCCAGTGGCTTCCACATGGAGATACATTGTCACAATTAATTTTCCATTTAAGAAAGTAGTCTCTTACACTCAACTCACAGCTTCCTATTCTCGATTTGATTTATTATGGCATTTATTTACACTCAGTAGCTATTTATTAATAATATGCTACATGGAAAAAAAAACCAACAACAACAAAAAACAAAACAAAACAACAACAACAGTCCCTGCTTTCAAGGAATTTTTAGTCTAGTAGGTCTATGGACAAGAGAATGGATAATAAAATATGAGGTGATATTGCAGCTTCTAAATCCATGAATCAATCAATATATATTTATGAAATGAAAACTAGGGACAATCATCAAGCCTTTATTAGACATAGATGTGGATGTGGATATAAATACAGACACAAATAGAATTATTGGCTCCAAAGAGATTGAAAACTGGTAGGAGAAAAAATAATAATATAAAGAGAAAAACTTATTATTAGATATTATATGATAACTGTCATATATTCTTATTAGAGGCAGAAAGTCCTTAGGAAATTAATCTATCTCTAGTAAGAATTCTATTCATACCTGGTGTTCAATATTGGTAATAACATTTTATTCTTTGTTCCATATTTGCTTGATCACATTTTATGCATTTTATTTTATGAATTGACTACAACGATTACTCTATTTCTTTGGTCTTTCTTTATGTCCTCTCTTTAATTTGCCTCTATTTTTTGTGTAGAGTGATTCAGTTGGTTTGATCATACTACTATTAAAAATACCTTAGACTTCATGGTTTAAAAACTAGAAACTTATTTTCTCTCAGTTTTGGAGGCTACAGCCCTGGGTCAAGGTGCCAGCTGATTCAGTTCCTGGTAAGGAACTGTCATTTCACAGCTTTGTAGTTATAATCAAATAAAAATGGTCTTATCTAGACTAAGAAAATGGCTATTGTTAACAAAAGAACTAGAAACACACTTCATATCAAGATGGTACTATTTATTTCTCTGTGTTTGATCATAGTCTCTATCTGGACTTTAGCTATAAGAGACATACACAAGCATACACAGACACACACACAGACATACTCCTTGCCAAAGGACTGGTTTCTTATTGCCTTTTAAAAATATATCTAATCTTAATATGCTGAGAAAACAAGAGCCACAAAAACAACAAGAAATGAAAGCATAAGCACACTGCTTTTTCTATGAAAAAGTATGATTGTTTTAAGTTACCCAATTAGACTTTCTGCCTCCTCTCTGCTCTATAATTTAGCCACTGTACTTCTTCCAACTTAGTTGTCCTATTGCACTGTGTTTTTTTTTTTTTTTTTTACTTTTTAAAATTATTTTAAAATACACATATTTACCATCTTCACCATTTTTGAGTGCTCAGTTCTATGGTATTAAACACATTTACATTGTTGGATACCCATCACCATCATCCATTCCCATGACTTTTTTCATCTTATAAAACTGAAAACCGGTACCTAAATTTTTGTTACATAGTAACTCCATATCCTCCCATACTCCAGCTTCTGGCAACCACCATTATACTTTTTGTCACTATGATTTTGTCTATCCTAAGTACCTCCTATAAGTGGTGGCATACAATGTTTGTCTTTTTGTGACTCGCTCATTTCACTTAGTTTAATGTTCTCAAGATTCATCCATGTTATAGTATATTACACAATTTCTTTCCTTTTTAAGACTGAATAATATTTTGTTTGTGTGTATACCGCATTTTGCTTATCCATTCATCCATTGTTGGAAACCTGGGTTATTCCCACATTTTATCCATTGTGAAAAATACTGCTTGAACCTGGGTATAATATCTCTTCAAGATGTTGCTTTCAATTCTTTTGGATATATATTCAGAAACGGAATCGCTCGGGGCACCTGGGTGGCTTAATCAATTAAGCATCTAACTCTTGATCTCAGCTCAGGTCTTTATCTCAGGGTTGTGAGTTCAAACCCTGCATTGAGCTCCACACTGGGCAAGCAGCCTACTTAAGAAAAAAAAAAAAAAAAGGAATTGCTGGATCCCATGGAAATTCTGTTTGACCTCAGCCATAGCAACTTCTTGCTAGACACTTCTTCAAGGGAAGCAAAAGCAAAAATAAACTATTGGGGCTTCATCAAGATAAAGTCTTCTGCAGAGCAAAGGAAACAGTCAAGAAAACTAAAAAGCAACCTATGGAATAGGAGAAGATAGTTGCAAATGACATCCCAGATAAAGGGCTAGTATCCAAGATCTATAGAGGTCTTATCAAACTCAACACCCAAAAAACCAAATAATCCAGTCAAGAAATGGGCAGAAGACAGGAACAGACATTTCTCTGAAGAAGACATACAAATGGCCATCAGACACATGAAAAAATGCTTCATATCACTTGGCATCAGGAAATACAAATCAAAACCACAATGAGATGCTACCTCACACCAGTCAGGATGGCTAAAATTAACAAGAAAAGAAACAACAAATGTTGATGAGGACACAGAGAAAGAGGAACCCTCTTATATTGTCGGTGGGAATGCAAACTGATACAGCCACTCTAGAAAACAGTATGGTATGGAGGTTCCTCAAGAAGTTAAAAATAGAGCTACTCTACAACCCCGCTATTGCACTATTGGGTATTTACCCCAAAGATACAAATGTAGTATTTGAAGGGGCCCCTGGATCCCAGTGTTCACAGCTGCAATGTTCACAGTAGCCAAACTGTAGAAAGAGCTGAGATATCCATCAACTGATGAATGGATAAAGTAGATGTGATGTATAATATATAATATATAATATATATATATATATATATATATATATATATATATAACTTAACCATCAGAAAGGATGAATACTTACCATTTACACCAGCATGGATGGAACTGGAGGGTATTATGCTAAGTGAGATAAGTCAGTCAGAGAAAGACAATTATCATATGGTTTAATTCATATGTGGAATATAAGAAACAGTGCAGAGGATCATAAGGGAAGGGAGGGAATACTGAATGGGAAGTCATCAGAGAGGGAGAAAAACCATGAGGGACTCTTGTCTCTAGGCAACAAACTGAGGATTTCTGAGGGGAAGTTTGGTAGGGGGATGAGGTAATTGGGTGGTAGGCGTTAAAAAGGGCATGTGATGTGATTAGTACTGGGTGTTATATGCAACTGATAAATTATTGAACACTACATTGAAACTAATGATGTATTGTATGTATTATATGAATCTAAATAAAAAATAATAAAATAAAATTTAAAAAATGAAAATACTGGATCACATGGAAATTCTAGTTTTCATTTTCTTAGGGACTTCCCTACTTTTTTCCTGTACGGACTGTACCATTTGATATTGCCACCGACAGTGCACAAAGATTCTGTTTTCTCTACATCCTCACCAATACTTGTTGCTTTCTGGTTTTTTGTTTTTGCTTTTTTTTTTTTTTTTTTTCATAGTAGCCATCCTAATAGTTGTGAGATGGTTATAGAACTAATTTTTTATCACATTACTCTATTGCTCAAAAACCTGCCATGGCTCCCCATTACCTTGAAATAAACTACAAATGCAAGGCCTGTGTATACTGTCAACAGCAAAGCTTTTAGAGTTATATCCTGTTAATGCTATATATAAAGCCCCCTGCAGACTTACTGGTTTCCCCACTATCTCCTAACGTTTTTATACATATTTCCTTTTATATGCGTGTTATAATTTGCAAGATTTATTCCAAGTGATATACATTTCCTTTCACCTAACCCAGTTTTTCTCTAGGAAGCAATATTGGCCTTTAGAGTAATTTTTCCTTTTGCAAAATTTTCCTGCATCTCAACAAAATGTTAAAAATCTTTTGTCCATGTTCATTAAGTACCAGTAGAACTCTTATACTGTAGTAACAACCAAAATGCCTTCCCAAATTCCAAACACTGTTAGGACTCTTCTGTCCATAAGTAGTAGAAAATATTAATCAATCTGGCTTATGTAAAAAAGTGAGTGAATTGGTCAGTGGAATTGAAAGATTTGGGGGAAGTTTATAACTTCAGGTATATAGGACTTACTAGCATCTAAAAGATTTGTTCTCACTCTGTGTAACTGTTCTATAGTCCAGTATACTTACAGATGGGCCTTCCTCTGTGTTGGTTTATAGTGCTATCAGACCCATGTCCCCATAAGCTATGATTCAAGTGGAGAAGAGATTGTTCCTTTTCCAGTCACTCAAGCAAAAATTCTACTTATATTTGAAATTGTCTTGGCTGGGGTCATGATCATTTATTAAGGCATGACTATGGACAGAGAAACATAACATTTTTTTGCATGCTCCTCAAACCTAGGTAGGATTTGGAAAGGGGTAGTTCACCAAACAATATAAGGTACTCTTACAAGGAGACAGCATAATGGATGCAAGATAGCAAAAATAGAAAAATGAAGTTACCTATAAAAAATATTTGTTGATTAATTTTATGCAAGGTGTTTTAATTCTGAGCTGTTCCTCTTAATCTATAAAATGTAAATAATGGCAAGTTTCTTGCAGGTAGATAGCATGAGATACAAAATGGAAAGTATGTAACATAAGACTTGGAACATCTCTGCTTAAAATATGCCTCATTCCCTTTCCATTCCCTTCAAAGATGAATCAGAGATGGTTTTTAAAATAGCCATTCGTAGGCATGAGTACCACCTATCCAGGTTGGAGAACCTGACCTGTTAGACTAGAACTCCACCAGTAAACTACACCAACATACACAGCTGCTTATCAGACTTGGTCCTAGTAAAATTCTTCAGGATTACTTCTATCTGCATTCACCTCTCTTTTTCCTTCTAACACCTGGTGGAACTTCTCAGTGATTTCTGCACAAAATCGTATATGACCAAAGACTTATTATCCCTACCCCTCTGCATTTCATAATTTTTACTATTTTACATACATAATACTTGCATTTAGTCTATAAGACCTGCTTTCAGGGGTGCCTAGTGGCTCAGTCAGTTAAGCGACTGCCTTCAGCTTAGGTCATGATCCCACATCATGATCCCAGGGTCATGAGCAGGCTCCTTGCTCAGCAGGGAGCTTGCTTCTCCCTCTTCCTCTGCAGTTCCACTCACCGCCCCCCCGCCGCCCTTGCTTTAGCTCTCTTGCTCTCTCTCTCTCAAAAAAATAAATAATTTTTTAAAAGATTTTATGTATGTATTTATTTGTCAGAGAGAGAGAGAGAAAGCACAAGCAGGCAGAGGCAGAGAGAGAAGCAGGCTCCCTGCTGAGCAAGGAGCCCCACATAGGACTCGATCCCAGGATCCTGGGATCATGACTCAAGCTGAAGGCAGTGGCTTAACCGACTGAGCCACCAGGCGTCCCAATAAATAAAATTTTTAAAAAGGAAAAAAAAAAAAAAACAAAAATAACACCACTGTTTTTAATAATTTAATTTCTTGGTTTGCATAATAAAAGACAAATGCCAGTAGGAGCTATAGGAACATTGAGTTCATATAATTCCTCCCTAAACAGTGTCAGACACAGAAGACAGCCTGCACTCATTATACCTTGTAAGCCAGAAAGGCATCGAGGGGCCCTGGATGAAAGTGGTTGGGTGTGGGCAGCTGCACATACTAATCGTATCCACTCCTCAAGGTTACAATTGTCTCGGTGCACACAGATGGAAAACCATCCGTGCTAGATAAAGATTGCAGTTTTTAGAGTCAAATTTCCAGCTTTGCAATAATGAGCTGTGTGATTTTAGATAATTTTCTTCACCTTATTAATCCTCAGTTTCTTCATCTATAAAATAGAAATTAAAATTCTAAGTTTTTAGGGAAATACGAGAATCAAAAATCAACCAAAATTCCTGACAAGTAGCCATTCAGAAAATGAATCTTCGTATTTCATGAGGATGATGGTTCTTATGAAATCTTTGCCTCCTTTGTTGGTTATTTAACTATCAGCCAGATGTTATTCTTGCCACTTCAGTTTATGGAAAAATATTTTGTGTCCATAAGTTCCTATTCTCTGTTTTACCTACCATAGTACTTTATAAACATTAAGATTTGAGTAAATGAATGCATGAATGAATAAGTTTGTTAAGCAGACCCTTGAAAACGAAAATGGAAATGATTTGAGGAACCTTACATGGGACAGATAAAGCTGTGGAAAAAATTTTTATAAGCAAGCATAGTTTCTTTTACCTAAGGAAAAAAAAATCAGGTTTTTGTCAGAATTTTTAAAAAAGTTATATTTCATATTCAAACATTGTGTTAACTTTAGATAAAACAGATTTTTATTAAAGCCTATTTTATGCTAAATCTTCATAATAGACTCTGATATTTCAGAGAGAAGTTTGAAATAGGAGCCAGAAATGAGGGTTTAAGCCTGCCATTTCAATTCAGCATTTTCAACTTTAAAACAAGGTGGTTGGACTAGGTAGTTTTTCTGATTCCCTTATTCATAGATTCTATGATCCTTGCCAAGATATTGAAAATATTTTTCAATGCATTTCCAAGTGGACATGCTCAGTGGAAAGCAGAATATTCTCTAAATATATCAGGATCAGAGTAACTTTTTATGATCCAAACCAAGGCAGGCAAGGGATACTATTCTTTGGAGTTCACATTCTTTTAGAATAAAAGTAAGCAAAAAGCCATAATATTATATAAAGAATATAAGTCAGGGCAATGTGATAAAGCGTGAGTGATGAGGGACAAATTATTTGAATGGATCAGAAAGCTCTTTCTGAGGATAAGTCTGAGCATGTCTGGAAGGAGGAAAAGAAACGTTGCATGCCCAGCCATTCAAAGATTAATGGTGGAAAGAAACCTTGCAAAAAAAGAACCTACAAATGTCAAGTCCTAGAGGCTGGCTGGGCTTAGCATGACCCAGAGAAGGAGAAGACCATTTGGATTTATAGTAAGGTAAAGGATAGAGGTGGGAAAAAAACAAAAAACAAAACAAAAAAAAAACTTGGATGAGTTAGATTGTGGCTAGATCATAGAGGATTTCATAAATATTAGAGCTATTAAGAGTTTAGATTTTAGATTTTATTCTAAGTGCTTTGGGAAGTGATGGTACCAGATTTATACTAGTAAGCCTTGCTTTGTGAAAAATTTACATTTCTTAAAGCTAGATTTTTTTTTTTTTTGTAATGGCGAGGTCCTGAATCAAATAAAAAGAAACTATTGTAAAAGAATGATTTAGTATTAAAAATACCTTCCAAGTATCTGCAGCTATTTTATTCACAAGCTCTAATCAATACTCAAGAACAGGTTATACCATCATTTAAACGAGTCAGTTCCTGGCTGGCATAGGCATTGCCAGCATGTTCATGCGTTCCAGTTGTTTTTTAAACTGCATTTTACACTAGGGGAAATTGCACACAGTAAATGTCAAGGATTCACTAGGGGCATTACAGTTTCCGAGGCATGAAGCTAATACATATTTGTCTCATTACTGTCAGCCGATCAACTTTATTCCGTGGATGGCAAGAGCTCGGAGCTCATAGGAGATGTAGTTACAAACGACCTTTGGGAGGTCATAGGGACCACTTCTAAAATTCACAATAGTGTCATGTCATTAATAAGAAACCAGGGAAATGGTGTTCACAGACTTTTTGATACTTGACTTCCTCATAGAAACAGGTGTGTGTTGGGGGGGGAGTCGCATTTTTTAGCTCTGATTCATCAAACCTTAAATTGAAGACAACATAGAGTGTTTGAGTGGGCAGCTTAACCCACTCCTGTGGTTTCCATATTGCCCAGCAATTTTCCTGAGGTAAACATGTTTTGCAGGATCATCAGGCCGTTAATAGTCTTTTGCTTGAATCGTTCCAAAAGACAGAGGGAAAAGAAAATCCTGATTTCTTGGTGAGGGCAATTATGCGTTATGGGAATCAGATTTTTTATGTGTCCAATCTACATGGGTTTATTCTTTTTATTTTTATCAGATTTCCTGATTTTTGGAAGAGATCAAGTTATGTTCTTAATGTATTTCCATTTTATTTAAAACTACAATTTTCAAAATCTTTTCCCCCTCCCCAAGGTATTTAGTGGTGAAAAGCCTCTATAGGTAACTTTTTAAAAATTGTGCTAAAACATATTCATAATCATAGGGTATAATATATCACAAACCTTCGATAAATAATCATTACTAAGGAAAATAAATAATGTTAGGGATATCTTCAATTACTTCTGGTTAGTTCTATTCTATCTAAAGACAGTCCTAAGAGACTCTCTCTATTCTATGCCTTCCTCTTTGGCCATGGCTCTACCACCTATGCAGGGGAGATTCTAGGCAGGGGTATTTGTGGCATTTGCCAGTGTTCATGGTATAAATACTCTACCATGACTGACCACAAGAGTCTTGCAAGACTCCTGAAAATTGTACCATTGTAATATGAGCAGAAGAGATAAATTTGACAGGGTTACTGCTCAAGAAAATCTTGTGGCAAAAGGCAGGCAACTGCAGGGAAGAATGCTCCCACAGGATACACAGAGGGAAGGAAAACTAGTATGACCCTGAGCACAGGCAGAATGGCAGTGGTCCCTTGATGGCTAAAGCACTCACTCTGGGCATTGGGTAGGTTTCTTCGTAGCTTCCTGTTTGTGACTCTAAAGAGTTCCCTTTGAGGCAGGGGCTGGGCAGTCTCTCAAAGCCAGCTCCACTCTTGTCTTTCCAAGGGTAAGTGGGTACATTGGCCTCCCATCTCGTGTCCCTTCTGTCTTCCTCTATCATAACCATTTAGCACCTTGTCAGTTATGGTTCATAGTTAAGTTTTTGCCTTGTTCTTTCAGAATAAGACCCTGACTACCCTTATCCAGCCTCCTAAAAAATAAGTTATTGCACATTAAAATATTCAGTCTTTCACAAGTGTTCTCCCTGATTCGGACGTAAAGGACTTACTTTTAGAAGCCAAAACCTTATTATTGACCCATCTTTGTCTTTGGTTTCCTCTTATGTCAATCTCATTCTTCCCTGAGGCAAAAGATGATTATGCCTACATAGGGAAAATGTCCATATAAAGGAAAGAAGGGAAATCGAAGGTTACATCATTTGGTATTCCAAAATAATATCTTGCTACAAGTGAAAAGCTGGTCATTGAAATCTTTCATATATTTTAAATATAATATTTTGGCACACTGCCAGAGAAAAATGAACTTAAATCTTACATAACTAGATATTGAAATAAGAATGCCACTCAGTGAAGAGCTCCCTTACCTCAACTGGAACTTAGTTTACTACTGATAGAAAAAGGAGATCTCCTAATGCTATCAGTCATGGTTCCAGGACTCACACCACCATCTCTAATCAATGTCAACACTACTTCTGAGCCAGGACTCAACCTCAGACTCTTTGTCAACACATTAGCCACTATAATACTTCTTGAATTTGGCACCGGATATGAAAATATTTGGCAAATCTGAATTAACATATGTAAATATAATTTTCTTATAGCAAGAAATTTGTCCTCTCTTATTGTTCTTAAGACAGCATTTCATTTTCTGTGCCTTTTTGTGATCCACATCAAAAATCTACAGTAGTAAAAGAAAATGTATATATTCAGATACCTAAGTCTGGATTTCCAAGTGGAAGGAATAAACATCCAGTGATCTTGATAGATATTCACAATAAAGACAAATAATGGATTTTTTTTATGTAACTTTATTTTTTCTCAGAACTCTAGTATTCAGAATTATTACTATGTGTTCTTTTTGGGTAGTTTGAAAGCTTATGGGAGAGATTCCTATCTATGAATCAATAAATTTAATGCTTGCTAATTGTCAGTTTTAGCCTGAGAACCAGTGATTGGTGTTAGGATTATAGTATTTAATGGTTTTCAGATAACTGTTGGTTAAATCCATTGTTCTTCAAAAAGTTTTAGCTACTTGAGAACCTAACTTTATATCCACTGCTTTGGCCATATGTATAAGAAGTTAAAAATATGAAAGCCAATAAAAGCATTGAAAGGTGGTGTATGTATGATTCAATGTGCTTTCACCACTCTGAAATAGAGCCCCCATTTTAATGTTTTTCTCAAATCAGTTTGATGTTTATTCCTGTGACTCGTCATTAAGTTATATACAGCCCAAGAAAAGCCATATTCCTGTAATCTCTCAATTAACGAATGTAAAAGTGGCAAAAACAATGATGTTCAATACCTATGATGTCCAACCAGATAACAAACTGTAGTGTGCATAAGTTAAGGAAAAAACCTCAGAGGTGTGCCTGTATCATGACTAGAATGTGACTTAAAAAAGTTTCAGCTGAATAACATTATTTAGATTTTTTTTTTTTTTTTTTAAACTGGGTCTGTAGTGAAAGGGAGACAGGTAACGGTATGGGAAGATAATTCAGGATGGCTCTTTTAATTTAGCAGAGAGAGCTCTGCTTTCTGCTCCATGGATTCATTCTAGGACCCAAAATGACAGCAATTTTGCCATTTTCAAATGATGACTTCTCAGAGAACTCTAGTATAATTTTGTCATACAGTCAGCAGGAAGTGTGAGAGTTTAGGGAGGAGCGCTCAGGAGAGGTTTCAGGGGCCAGTCCATTAACCAATATACATCATATTGACTCACATTTCATTGGAGAGAACTTAGTCATACAACCACACCTAAGTACAAGGAAGGCTGGGAAATATGGTATAACTCAAGCCTTATTTCCAGCTAATTAGAAAGAAAGAAAAGACAGATCACGGTTAGGAGTAGCTCTACCATTGGGTAGTAGAGACCAGATGGGAAATGAGGTACAATCTGCTTAGTTTTGTTAACCTAGTGTTTTCCAAACTTCATTTGCTATGGAATCTCCTTTTAGAAGACACGTATTAAAACATTTTTTTTTTAAGAAATGCTAACCTGGAGGAATGATTTTATTCTATATCATTGATTATCATTCCCTTAACACAGTTGCAATTTCTGTTAAAATTTATGTGATGAAGCAAAACTCTGGGCAGTTCAGTGTTAAAATCCCTGCATTTGTATATTCTTATCAATGAATGTCACTTTCACCCCTGCAGTTTGGACAGGTTTGGCATTAAATTGTTGGAGGGCTAACCTGAGTTAGGAAACACTCACTTATTTTCATCCAGAGACTTCATATAACACAGATAGATACTTTTTCTTACTATCCACCAAAAATAACAGCACTGAAAAAAATGACAGAACACGTTTTATGAAGGCATAATATAACCCACTGCTGGGAACATGTCACTCGAGGCAAAAGCATTTAGATCTGCCGCCTGGATGCTCTTCTGATGTTTCTCCTTAAATAACTTCATTATTCAATGAGAAGTGTTTTAATTATTTAAGTGACATAAAAGATGAGGTTGTAGTATTTATATCTAGAGTGTGTTTACTTATTTTAAGTCTTTTCTGTCTATTTATATTAGAGTTGTAAGCACTTAACAAACCCTATCTCCACATTTAGAGAAACAAAAGGTTTCTATGTCCTGAAAGTTTCTGCTTTTTCCCAAAAGGATCCCTGTGATTCCTCTTTTGCTATCAAATATGGTCGTGGCCTTATTAAAAGAACTCTGTCCCTCATCTTTGCAAAAACATTTACTTTTGTTACTGTTGCTTGTTCATGGTGCACTGATATTTACTGATAATGGATTTTACCCCACCAGTGTAACGTACTGTCATTAGGGATTGCTCTCATCATGACAATAGATGTAACAGTAATTAATCAACACCATTCTCATTACCTTTATTTAGTGTGCATCATGTATTAGGCACTGGAGAGTTTTATGCACAAAATTTCACAGCAAACCTAATATTGGAATTGTAATCTCTGTGTCATAGATGGAGAAACTGAGGAAATGTTGAATTTAATATTCAAGCAGTATTAAAACAACAGTAGCAACAGTAGAAACACAGTTGAAATGTTTTTGAACGTTCAAGTCAGGATTTCTAACAGAAGTCTGATTGACTTCTAGTTATGTGCTTCCTTTTTGCATTATCCTGTGTTCTTTCTAATGCAGAGTTGATAGATTTGAAGACACATCTATCCCCTTCTTTCTGTACACCAACTATCTTTATATAGAGGTTTCAGTTCTTAAAACTGTAAATTGATCTTAGACTGTGAAGTAGTGAAGCCTTGAATTCAAATGAGCGATTTGTATATGACATGGGAAACATGACAGAGAAGAAGAAAAGAATGAGAATGTTATTATTACCTCAGTGGCAGATCTGAAAGAGATCGGTATTGTCTTGAGCATTCACAACCACAGAAGAGTGCTCAGCAAGGACAGAACACTTAGGGACAGTGATTAGTAGGTCATTCAGGCTGCACGCCAGGGGCTCCATGTACTTTGCATTCCCTGGAGTAGGAGGGAGCAAAATTCTTCAAAGGAAATGCAGACATCCTGTTTACAAGTCATTGGTGGCCCAAAAGGTGTGGCCAGGAATTGTGTCAGGAAAAGCAGAAATAAAGAAAAGAGTAAAAGAGCATAAAGAAAGGTTAACAGAAAGAGAGAGCACAAGGCTCAATCAAAAACATTAAAATCTGTATGTACTGACCAACAAATACGTAGGTAATTAGTTGAGAAAGGAAAAATAGAATGGAAAAGGGGAGGGAAGGAATGCTAGGAAAGGGTAGGATGAAATGCACTTTGATGCTTCCCCTGTCCTTTATTACACACATAAAAATTAGCTGAGTTCCGATCGTACAGTGACCATTATCATTCTTACACTGCAAGCAGCAAAAAGTGGGTAATGGTTAAGGTAAGAAACAAATAATAAAGGAAGTGATGAGGGAAGGCTAGAGGGGTATCCCGGTATTTCAGCACACAGAAGGAACAGCTCAGGACCTGTAGTCCATTATGCATCTGGAGCAGAAAGGGCTCTTGGACTCTGGCAAGTGAAGAGTAATGAGCCTCCTCAAGCTGCTGACATTGGGATAAATTTGCTTCAGCCATTTTCTGTCCTGAGCTATTCAATTAAAGATGCAAATACCCTTGAGTGTTTCCTAGGTCCAGCTCCTCCCAGGTCACAAGTTCATTACTTGGTAGGGAATGGGAAGGGGAGGCAATGCACACGAACGGCCGTTTCCACAAAGCCAAACAAAGTAGGGAGGGGTGGCTTCTTAAAGGGAAATCCTGGTGGTGGTAGGAGAAAAAGAGTAAAGAGATGCCAGGTGGGCACTGCCAACTGAGGTCTACCATACCCCACAGCCGTGCCACGTCCAAAGATCTCAATCTTCCAACAATTCCTGTGAGGGGGATATCAGAAAGAAATTCCACTGGACGCTTGTAGAAAATGGCAAGAAAGATTTTATTCAAGACTACTACAGCAGGAGAACGAGGTTGGAGTCCACGCCACTGAAACAAAAAGCAGTCTTTTTTAACCACTGAGGTCAGCTAATGACAAAGTGCTGGAGGTGGTTACGCAGTGTGATTAGGCCATCTGTGTTTGTTAATTGGTGCTCATTAAAGTTGGGTTCCTACCCTTCCACAGAGACTGGAAGGTAGGGGCTCTATCTTAGTCAGTTGCATTTCAAAAGAAAAGATCCCACCAAGTCCTGAGAAAGACATTCCTGCATAAAACTTGCTGAGATTGGGAGAAGATTTACATCTAAAAAGGGCAGGGAAGCATTTAAACTTGAATGTTATTTCAAGGAACCGCTCTACAGAAAGGGAGGTCAGGGACTTAGAGTCAGAAATAAACTTGTCTAAAGTTTAATCAAGCTGAGGGAAATGCTCAAGTGTTCGTGGTCAGTAATCCCTCACTCTGTTGATTAAAACCTATCTCTGCTGCTTCCAAGTCCTGCTCCTCACTTCTCCAATGGTCTTATTGCCCCGTGTGTGGCTGCAACTCACTCTGGTCCTCTCCTCTCAAAACTCCCCAGAGCAGCAGTGATGTGCGAGGCCGGTGGACGTGCCTCTCCTGGAAGACCTGCAGGTAAAGGCAGGGAACTGCAGCCCACTGGAGGGGAGGGAGTAGCTGAAAATTGACTGTCAGAAAGCAGTACTTTTGAAGTTACACGCTCGTTATACTTTCCGAGGAACTTCTCAGGGGTTCTCCTAGTTCTCCTAGGTCAGACCCTAGTCTACTGTCACATTGTTCAGCACCCACCTGTGCCCCCATCCTTCATTCTCTGGCTTCTCTGAATCCCAAGGCTTCTCTTTCTCTAAAGGTCTCCCCCTCATGCGTCCAGGGAAAAGTAGAAAATTCCCACTGCATTAGTATGCAAAACAAATTGCCCTTTCTTAGTTTCTACCTCTCCAAGCTTGGCTAAGCCTCAGGACTTACCTGTGCGTATTTAAATAAGAAGTTTCCTAAGCAAAAGGACTTTGGGGCCTGGTTTCCACATGGAAAGACAAGCAAACTTCTTTCCTGGTTATGTTTCTTTTTCATGCCTCAAATCAAATTATTCTGCTGGATTCAAAATCAGAGTACCAGGGCTTTCATCTGAGGATATAAAAGACGAAAGGGGAAGAAAAAGGCAATAGAAATTTTAGTTTTTCCCTTTGCAAAAAAAAAAAAAAAAAAAAAAAGTGGAGGGCTTATTTATTTATAATTTGAAAGAAAGAAGGAGAAAGAGAGAAAGAGGGGTAGAGCAAGAAATTCTTCAAACCAAAATGATTACAATGGACATAAAGCCACTGGAACTGTGCGATTTATAAAATATTAATTCGTTTATTTACCTACATATCTTAAATTTTTGTTTTGTTTTCATAACTAAAAAGAATAGGATACAAAGCAAAGATGGAAATGAGGTGCTTAAAACATGATACACTGTCATTGATAGACAGATATAAATAGAGAATTAACACTTTGCTAGCATCTAGATCATAAAATGCCTGGGTATTAAACAGCGTGGGAAGATTATTGACTAGCCAAGTGACTGAATAACGACCTAAACAGATACTATGGGGAATACAGAAGAACTGTTGTGTATTACAAAGTGAAAAGATTTAAACCAGAAAACAAAACAAAGCAAAAGGCGTACACCACAGCAAATATTCCTAACAAAGAACATAGCTAAGATATGAATATAGAAGACCTTATTGGGGGCGCCTGGGTGGCTCAGTGGGTTAAGCCTCTGCCTTTGGCTCAGGTCGTGATCTCAGGGTCCTGGGATGGAGCCCCGCATCAGGCTCTCCGCTAGTGGGGAGCCTGCTTCAGAGAGCCTCTATCTCTCTGCCTGCTTCTCTGCCTACTTGTAATCTCTGTCAAATAAATCAATAAAATCTTTAAAAAAAAAAAAAGACCTTACTGGTTACGGTATTACTGACACTAGAAGCACAAAATGTTGCTCATGAGCCGTATTTGGTCTATAGGAATATTTAATTTGCTATGCAATTAATAAAAACTGTTAATTTACACTTTTTTTTTTACTTTTTTTTAATTTTTATTTTTTATAAACATATATTTTTATCCCCAGGGGTACAGGTCTGTGAATCACCAGGTTTACACACTTCACAGCACTCACCAAAGCACATACCCTCCCCAATGTCCATAATCCCACCCCCTTCTCCCAAACCCCCTCCCCCCAGCAACCCCCAGTTTGTTTTGTGAGATTAAGAGTCACTTATGGGGGATGCCTGGGTGGCTCAGTTGGTTGGGCAGCTGCCTTCGGCTCAGGTCATGATCCCAGTGTCCTGGGATCGAGTCCCACATCGGGCTCCTTGCTCAGCGGGGAGCCTGCTTCTCCCTCTGCCTCTGCCTGCTATTCTGTCTGCCTGTGCTCTCTCTCTCTCTGATGGATAAATAAAATCTTTAAAAAAAAAAAAAAAAGAGTCACTTATGGTTTGTCTCCCTCCCAATCCCATCTTGTTTCATTTATTCTTCTCCTACCCACTTAAGCCCCCATGTTGCATCACCACTTCCTCATATCAGGGAGATCATATGATAGTTGTCTTTCTCTGCTTGACTTATTTCGCTAAGCATGATACGCTCTAATTCCATCCATGTTGTCGCAAATGGCAAGATTTCATTTCTTTTGATGGCTGCATA
The DNA here is from genome assembly GCF_964662115.1 of Mustela nivalis. Lineage (NCBI taxonomy): Eukaryota > Metazoa > Chordata > Mammalia > Carnivora > Mustelidae > Mustela > Mustela nivalis. The sequence goes on along the minus strand of NC_139022.1, from coordinate 125,639,268 downwards.
GTATTCCATTGTGTATATATACCACATCTTCTGGATCCATTCATCTGTTGATGGACATCTAGGTTCTTTCCATAGTTTGGCTATTGTGGACATTGCTGCTATAAACATTCGGGTGCACGTGCCCCTTTTGATTCAAGAGTACAGCCTTTGTAAAATTAAGATCCACTGTTTTTTCTTTTAATTGGGAAATACAGCCTATAGTAGCAACTGGCTAAATACCATTACTCCCCACGTAGACAAGGCAGGTGGCAGAGCTGTAGTGTGGCATCAGTGCCTCTGAGTGAGGCAGATGTTCAAAGGACAATCTTTTCCCCTCTCTCTCTCTCTCTCTCTTTCCTCTAGGGAGGTATGTCCTGTGTTTTCTTGGAGACTCAGCCACTGGAGAACTCTATGTGCCCTGGCTCGGGCTTTTTCCTCCATTTGGCTTCTTACAACTTTCCCTAAGCCTCTGGCTTTTAGTGGTCTAATTCTGTTGGGGTCAATTGGCAGGTGATTTTTCATGGGCAGCATTCTTTCAAATTTCTAAAGTTGGCTTCCTTCCTCAGAGTCCATGTCTGGCCTTTCCTGTACTATCAGCAGAAGGGCATTTGCTTTGCCCCTTCTCCTGGTACCTATTCTTGCTGGCCTTTGGGTATCTGTAGATAACCCTAAGCAAAAGAAAAGGTTATATTTTCTCCTCATTGGAAGAAACTGGACTCTTTCCTGGTGAATATGCCCCTCCTGTGAGTATTTTTCACAGCACAAATATAGTTACTTGATCAAAGTACCTGTATTTGGTCTCACCTTAACTCTCTAGCACTTGGCCCCAATCAGCTGGTCTCTTGTTCTTCTGGCAGTTACTTCAGAGTCCGCTGACTCCAGAAGACACAAAGAGTCAGAGGAATTATGACTATTTCCCCTGTGTATTTGAGCCACAAGAGTCTGGCGCAAGCTTCCTAATGAAAGAACAAAGACCTGAGTGCAATTCATTTAAGAATACAGGAGGCAAAGAAAAGTCTTGTTTGCAGAAATGATGATCTGTGCCTGGTTAACCACCTAAGCCACTTGTGCTGCTACATAATAATGCACCACTTCTCTGTTGAGTAAAAAGTTGAGTTGAGCTGGTAGAGAAAAATGTGCCATAGCAAATTGACCATGAATAAAACAAATTTACAAGTTTCTCCTGGGTGTCTGATTATCTAAAAATCTGCCAGGAAATTGAATTGCCTGTCAGCTGCCTAAATTATTTTACTCACTACTATTGAAATTCTTGGTGGGGTAGGTGTTTTAAAGGAAAAAAATAGGAAATGAGTTGGAAATGATTGATCAAACTTGAAAATAACTGTATATAGAGATGTTTCTTTCATGTAACAAGGATACCTTCCATTGCGTTCTTCTGTCATCCATCCAAAGAAGAGAATCAAAGACAGAAGACCCATATTAAATGGTACAACTATTTTACCTGAGGTTTATTGATTTTTTATGTGATACTGAGAATTAAGTATTATAATCAATCTAGGATCTGACTATATTACTCATCTATTCCAAAATTAAGAGTGGAATTAATCTATCAATGAAATATGAATTAATGAAAAGAGGTGTAGCGTAGAGGGTGTAATAGCTCTAAAGCACACTATATTTGGGTTATATTATTCAAAATCCACAAACAAGCTTTTTTTCTTCTTCTTCTTCTCCTTCTTCTTTAAATGGTTTCATTACCTTCTTTCATTACCTGACTCTCTCTTGAGGGCACTATGTCCCTTCATAGTTGCATTTTCTTTCATATGTCTTGTCCCATGCATGAGACAGATGTCCCTCATGTTTTTCAATACTGCTTTCAGACCAATACTGCTTTCTCACATCACCCTAAAAATTCCAATTTTGAAACTCAGGTAATCAGATTGCATCATCAGCATTTCTTATTAGTGCTGTCAATGACCAAACCCTAGGTCAGTTCCTCCTGTTTTTAGGTGACTTTAGCCCATGGTTCAGTGTCACTCTCTCCAGCACTACGCCTATCTTAACTCCTGGTGATAGATGCTTCTTCTAGCACCTTAGGTCCTTATTTTTTAAAACAATCTTCTTCCAAGGTTTGTATCTTCATCTGACTTCAGTTACTCAATCTCAAATTCGGACCTTGTGACTATGTCCTTGTCATACAATAACTGCTACCTTTTGATAATAACAATTATGTGCACTGGGTTTTTCAACTTCCACCTTCAATCTCCCTCTAGCGCCCAGCTCTCTTTAATAATACTAGGACCCCCCAATCAATGGATTCTGTCAACTTCTGACTGTTCCTCATCATTTAATGTCATTACCCATCCCCCTTCTCCACATGTAAATGTTATGGTCAATTGTTATAATCAGCCCCTTGCTAATATTGACTTCCATTCCTCTTTCACCAAAATCCTATAAAAGCAAACCTTCCACGTTTGCACCTGTGCAACTTAAATGCAATGGAGAAAAGCACATGACCCTCTGACTGGTCTCATTAAATTTCACAAACAAAAATCACAATTGAGACTATAACGGTGCCAGACATTTGTAGTTTAACTTCCTTATGTAATGGTTCTCCCATTTTCTCAGTTAGCAATTTCACAGCTTCTCTCTTGAATACTCCAGTATTCCTTTTCCATACTCATTCCCACCTGATGATACTGCTTCTTACTTCTTATGAAAGAATATCTCCACATACTCCCTCTACCTCATCTACTCCTCTCCTAGTGTTTGTACCCTGTATTCTATCTCTTGTTGCCTGTTACCATAGTCTTATAGGAGGACAATCTCTGATTTGTGTGTTCGATCCTACTGCTGCCTTCCTTGTTCTCTGTCTCCTATTTTATTCATATACCCACAGCCAGTTCATCAGGAAACTTTCACATCTCTACCTCCAAAATATATCTAGTATCTCATCATTTCTAATCACCTCCAGGGCTACCATCAAGCCCTAGACACGACTACCAATATCTCATCCAGTATCTCTCAGTTTACTGCAGAAGCCTCTTACCTATTCTTCTTTCTTCTGTTTTTGCTTGTTAACCCATTCACTCCTCTCCCACTATTCTCAAAGTTCCTTGCTATTCATGTCACTCCTCTGTTAACACTCTGCAATAGTTTCCTGTTTTGTTTAAATGCTTTCATTGTTAAAATGGCCTAAATGACCCACTTCATTTTCTGACCTCATCTTCTATGCACCCAACCCCCCTACTTACAACTTATACCTCGGATGCCTCCCTCCCTGGGATACCTTCACCTGGATAGCTCCATGGTAAATTCCCTCACTTCTTTCAAATCTCTCTTCAAGTGTGACTTCTCAGTTACCACCTATCCTGATCATTCTCTTTGCCTCACCTTCCAATTGTCTCGGTCTCTTTGTTTCTATGGTTTATTATTCTAGTCTATTTTAAAAATTTTTCCATAATATCTGTCACCTTCTAAAGAATCAGATATTTATTAAATTGTTTAGGTTATTTTTTTTATCTACTTTTTAAAACTCTAGAATATAAATTCCTCAAGGTTAGGAATCATTATCTGGTTTGCTCACCGACGTGCCCAAAGTGGTCTAAGGCATCACTTGGTATATGGCAGGAGATCAGTAAGCACCTGTTGAATCTATAAACACTTTCTTACTGCTGGCACTCTGTAGTGTTGCATGTTCAACTTTTGTTGGTTTGATTTATTTGCATTGTAAACATAAGGATATTCATATTCCTTTACCATTTAGTAAGTTGAGTAGCATTTATTTTTCTTACTACAGTTATGCTTTACTTTATATGCCAGTTCACGTTTTCTTTGGTTAAGACGTCTTAATTTTCTCTTGTTCACACTCTTCTGCTTAAGATTTTTACCTACCATATAACTTATATTGTCTTAAAATCTTTCATTGGTCCTGGGTTTGTTTGGCCCACCTTATAGACTATCCATATACAAGAGATCTTTGAGATAATATACTCTAACTACTTTATGCCTAGGTGAGAACATTATGGCACAGAAAGATGAATACTTTTTATTAGTTATTAATGATAAAACTCAGGTTCAATTCTCCTGGCTCTATTCTCTTTTCACTATAAGCCAAGGTAACATACACATAACTCACTTCATCTTCCCTCTTCCATGGAAGGATAAGGAGGCATAAGGAGGAATAAGGCAATGGTTTTGGAGGAAGTGGGTTGTAGAAGTAGGGACTAAAGCACAAATTCAATCTTTTTTGAATAGGAGGAATTCAAGACAATAAACTCCAAACTCTCTTTCTTAATATCATTTCACAATAATGGTGGAAACCAAGCTGAGACTCAGAGGACAGGGGAGAAACCCGATGACCTCTCTAATGCTAAATCATTGTTTTCTAGGTCATGTAGGAAAACTTAAGTCATAGGATGCAAGATGTATGATGCCTATCATAGGGCAAAGTATTCTAGGCTACTATATGACTGATACTTTCCCTTAAGCCATCATTAATTGAGCCCTTCCTCTGTGCTAGGTGTTGGTTACCTTAACTCTCTCAATACCTGGGAATTAGATACTACTACTATCCTCATTTTACAGATGAGAAAAAGGAAATAATAATTTAGTAATTTTTCAGTTGTTACAGACGTAGTAAGTGTGAGCTAAGCATAAATATGAATACAATCCATTCTGTAACAATGCCCTCCCTATATTCAGTAAGGGGGTGTGGTTAAGTCTGCTTAAGTATGTCCAGTTTCAAGTTTAATTTCATTTGAGAATTGAGACAGGAACAAACCTATCCATAGGGTGAAATGAACACATTGATAAGGAAAAGCTAGAGTAAGTAGGGTTACAAATAAGGTGGGATGATGGTAAAGACATCTTTATCTTTTAATTCCTCTCAAGCTATATAGCTTTGAATTCTTTTTTTTTTAATTTTTTATTTTTTATAAACATATATTTTTATCCCCAGGGGTACATGTCTGTGAATCACCAGGTTTACACACTTCACAGCACTCTCCAAAGCACATACCCTCCCCAATGTCCATAATCCCACCCCCTTCTCCCAAACCCCCTCCCCCCAGCAACCCTCAGTTTGTTTTGTGAGATTAAGAGTCACTTATGGCTTGTCTCCCTCCCATCCCATCTTGTTTCATTGATTCTTCTCCTACCCACTTAAGCCCTCATGTTGCATCACCACTTCCTCATATCAGGGAGATCATATGATAGTTGTCTTTCTCTGCTTGACTTATTTCACTAAGCATGATACGCTCTAGTTCCATCCATATTGTCGCAAATGGCAAGATTTCATTTCTTTTGATGGCTGCATAGTATTCCATTGTGTATATATACCACATCTTCTGGATCCATTCATCTGTTGATGGACATCTAGGTTCTTTCCATAGTTTGGCTATTGTGGACATTGCTGCTATAAACATTCGGGTGCATGTGCCCCTTTGGATCACTACGTTTGTATCTTTAGGGTAAATGCCCAATAGTGCAATTGCTGGGTCATAGGGCAGTTCTATTTTCAACATTTTGAGGAACCTCCATGCTGTTTTCCAGAGTGGCTGCACCAGCTTGCATTCCCACCCACAGTGTAGGAGGGTTCCCCTTTCTCCGCATCCTTGCCAGCATCTGTCATTTCCTGACTTGTTGATTTTAGGCATTCTGACTGGTGTCAGGTGATATCTCATTGTGGTTTTGATTTGTATTTCCCTGATGCCAAGTGATATGGAGCACTTTTTCATGTGTCTGTTGGCCATCTGGATGTCTTCTTTGCAGAAATGTCTGTTCATGTCCTCTGCCCATTTCTTGATTGGATTATTTGTTCTTTGGGTGTTGAGTTTGTTAAGTTCTTTATAGATTCTGGACACTAGTCCTTTATCTGTTATGTCGTTTGCAAATATCTTCTCCCATTCTGTCAGTTGTCTTTTGATTTTGTTAACTGTTTCCTTTGCTGTGCAAAAGCTTTATCCATCTTTTTCAAAGAAATGGAACAAATAATTCTAAAATTTATATGGAACCAGAAAAGACCTCGAATAGCCAAAGGGATATTGAAAAAGAAAGCCAACGTTGGTGGCATCACAATTCCGGACTTCAAGCTCTATTACAAAGCTGTCATCATCAAGACAGCATGGTACTGGCACAAAAACAGACACATAGATCAATGGAACAGAATAGAGAGCCCAGAAATAGACCCTCAACTCTACGGTCAACTCATCTTCGACAAAGCAGGAAAGAATGTCCAATGGAAAAAAGACAGCCTCTTCAATAAATGGTGCTGGGAAAATTGGACAGCCACATGCAGAAAAATGAAATTGGACCATTTCCTTATACCACACACAAAAATAGACTCAAAATGGATGAAGGACCTCAATGTGCGAAAGGAATCCATCAGAATCCTTGAGGAGAACACAGGCAGCAATCTCTTTGACCTCAGCCGCAGCAACATCTTCCTAGGAACAACGCCAAGGCAAGGGAAGCAAGGGCAAAAATGAACTATTGGGATTTCATCAAGATAGCTTTGAATTCTTAAGATTATTTTGAATGAGACTCTTCAAGATATGGGGTGAGACCTAAGTGATATTAAAAGTAACCCTTTCCACAAATACCATTTGGTGTCTGTGATTTCACTAAGAGAGGCAATACTTAATATTGCCAATAAATAAATAAATTTTGGAACATCAGAGAACTTTTGAGGGTGACATGTGTCTTCTAAAATCATTGTCCTTCGTCACAGAGGGACCCATCTAATGAGAGGTACTGTGTTCCCACCAGAAAAAGCAGTTGGTTGCACATCAAACTGAATGTGGAATGATAGGGTTCGCTGAAAATTTGCCGGCCTGGCAGTGAATTAGTTTTTCCGTGTCCTCAGGGATAGACTGCCCTGTGAGAATTTGAACCTATCAGTTAGCTGTCAAATTTCATTTGACACCTCATCCAAAATTTAAAAGGGGCTGCCATCTGAAGTCGGAGATGTTCTTGGAGGAAAGGAAAAGGCTATTTCTTTATGGGCTAGCAGGATCGAAGCTGCCAAGTGCTTATACTGAGGGCAGCAAGCTGGCAGCCCTACATGAGCAAACTTCACAGATATTATGGCTTCCTAATGTAAGCAATTCTTTCTCAGACCCTAAACTCATTTTTCCCCTCTCTCTTTTAGACAGAGGGCCCCCGGAGGCACGAAATCCCTCAGGGGACATTTAGCACAAGTGGCAGAAATGCTGCTGGAGTGTCAGTCGACAGAGGTTACAACTTGTAACTCTGCTGTTTCTTAACTGCCGTTGAGTTTTCTTCTCTCTCCTAGTCTTCTTCTGGGCATTACTTTTTAATTTTACCCAGAATATCATGTATGCCCACCCCGCCCCATGAAATGTGAAGTTTTCATGTGTCTTTTTATGGGTGAAATCCGTGCTGAAGTCGTTTCTGCACACCCTATCGAAGTGTTCCTCGCTGGAGAGCCACACACTCAGACTTGGCTGACAGATCCCCCCCTGAAGCTGACGTTCTCTAATGCCCCCCATGCCCCACTTTCCCCGGATCCCGCTAACTGCTTTAAATGGCTTCTTTGAGTGAGGGCTTCAACAGTTTGGAAACTGCCCTGAGACAAGGACCCCTTGATGGATTCATGATTGACCTCTTGATTATCCATGGCCATTCGAGGAAGATTAAAAGGGCACGGCATGAGAGGAACATTAGCTGCAATCAATCTGCTGCTCCCTTCTCCTTCTTCCTTTCTCCTTCACACAGACTGATTCATCAAAGGACATTTGCAATGCCTCATTTCAGAGATCCTGGCTTCAAAGCCAGGCTTTATTTTACAAAGAGAAAAATACTAAAGTCTCTCGCTAGATCCCTTCAGGGCCAAAGGAAAAAAAAAAAAAATCATCCTTAATTGTCATATCTATGCTGGCTGTGGGGGGGAAAAAAGTGCATATGTAAGGGCAATCATTTGAAAAGAATAAAGGAAAAACTGCTCACTTTTGTTTTATACCACCTTAATTTCTTTGTTAGTTTCTCTGTGCTAGTCACCTGTACCAAATCTGGACTCTTAGGAAACTACAGAGGGCATATAAAGGTTTTAATTTAAACATTAGCTTCTTAGGTAAATGAAGCTAGGTTCCTGCCTTTGCAATCTAATTCACACAGGGCCAATTTTATTCTTGTTCCATTATTTCATCGAGCTTCTGTGATCATAAGTCTCCCTTTGAAGTTGGTTGGAACTCTGAACACAGATAGATTCCCCGGGTCTTGGAGTAAAATGAGTAATAGATCTGTAACCTTACAGTTCCTAAGGCTTGCTCACTTTCTCTCTCTCTTTCCCTGTGGTCCTCATTCGCGTTTCGGAAATGACTGGAATCTGTATAACTTCTGAAGTTTGACCTACCGCACAAATAGTTAAATGGTAGGAATTTGGGTGAACAATAAAACATATATGTACAAAACAGAAATTAAACTGAAGTTGCTTTTTTTCCCTGGTTATCATTAGAGAGAGAGAGAGACAGTGAGACAGAGACAAAAACAGAGTAAGGGAGAGGGAAAGAACATTAAACTGAAACTAAACTTGATTTTCTTTTTCAGGGTATCTTTTTAGAGAGATTGAAATAAATAGATATCTGTATTGTATCTTTCTCTATCTATCCACCTATCTACCAAGAGAGAACCCAAAATAACCATAATAAACCAAATATAACCAAATAACCACATACAGTCCCCTACAATATGTGACACTTTTGAGGAAGTGATTGGTTGAGAGATCACAAAAGCTAAATTTCCACAGCAAATATAATCATTCAGTTTGTCCGACTGCTGGTCCCCATTTCCTCCCATCTCTGTCCTGGTGAGCAATGCCACAGCTGGTGTGCTCAGTAGCCACTACGGGGGCCTTGGTCGCCCCAGCCCCACACAAACTAATGAAGGCAGCAAGTTCATGACGTGCTCTTATGATAGGAATAAAGATACATCAGGGTCTGGTGAAAAACAAATCAGTCACACAGAAGTCTAGAATAGAGTGCCAAACCGTTCCAGTTGACCCAGATCTGAACGTTTTTTTGGTATGTGGAACCTCAGTGCTAAAACTGGGAGTCTCTGGAAAATAAGGGCAATGGATCCCACTTGTCGGAAAGCTTAGATTGTAGCACCATTTCCGGTGCATCCTCATTACTGACCTCCACGTCTTTTTTCTTTATTGAGTGGATAGGACTGGAACAGAGACTTTAAAATTGGCGGTCAGAGGCCAAATCCAATCCACAAATCTGTTTATTTGGGCCACATCATGATGTGTGAGATTTTGCATGTTTATTTTTCTTTTACTGTTGGTGTCTTGAAGGGTAGGAAGGTAATCCAACAATGGGTCCACATGTGTATCAGGCAACAGTAGTTATCTGACGTCAAACAGCATCTACCCAAACCATATGGGCAAAATGTATATTTTCACTCACTTACATTAGCCATGCAGCTCCTGTAGACTTTGGAACATGCAGACCCTGGACCAGATCAGTGATTGTCAACAAATCTGCGTGAGGCCTACCACCCTTTGAGCAATAGCCCTTCAGCCAATTTCAGGAAGAAGGGTTGCTTCTAATTCTTAGGTGTGCCCACATATTAAAATCACAGTAGCCTAAACAACAAAAAGGTCCATCTTCTCCTTGAAATCCCCCAGTGAGACTTAATAAAGCTTCAAGGATCTGGAAGATCTCCCGTAGCTCTAAGACTCTGTTAACTAAAAGGTGGAAATTGCCTATTTTTCACCTCTCGTTGAAAATACTTGTTGTTTTATTCTTTTAATCACTGAAATACTTCCTACTTAAAATATGTCAGAAGTATAAGCCGAACCAGTTTACTCTGATTGCAAATCAAGTGTTTCCTCCAATATGCTTTTCCTGAATTGGGAAAAATGGGGCTCTTAGAGATCAATATGTGGCCTTCTGCATGTTGTGATCAATTGGTGATTAAGTGCAAACGGTTTAGCTTAATTTGCTTTGAAAAGCTGTGCTTGTGCTGATAAAGTGTAGAAGTGTTTCTGAGATGAGATACAAGGAACAGATGTTTAGTATAAAATATTGATAGCACAGAGCAGAGATAAGCTTGGTATTTAATTTGTCTTAATATTTCTATTGCCACAAATTCAACAGCTTTTATCTTAGTGGATAATTACAACTCCCCCTCCCCTATACCCCCCCCCCCCGGCATAAGATAAGATTATAGACTTTTTCCCGTTTTCTGTCACATTTAAACTCTTTATGCCCCCCTTTTCTCTGTGTTCTTTTTTTTTTTCTTCCCCTAGGTCCTGGTTTTATTTTAATTTCAGTTGCAATCTTCAGTTAAAAGATTAGAGAACTTGTTTGTAAAAGTTGACATTTTCCTTGCCTTAGAGTTTTTAGGTTATCTATTCATGTTATTCCCTAAAAGGGAAGTGCATGTGTTAAGATATAGGTTGGCGGCTTCAGAAGACTACAGAGCATAGAGAGTCAAACAATTGAGGAGTTCGTTTTGGTCTTTCTTTTCATATAACATTCAGGTCAGGTAAAGGTCTCTACTCCATGTAGTCATTTAGGGATCCAGACCAGGCTATCGGTTTTGACCTCCTTACTGTATAGCTTCCTTTACTGACATATACCTCATACTCCATTTCTTAGTGTTTTTCAGACAGTTGGAAGGGTTTGGGGACCAAGTGGGTAAATCTACGGCAAGCAACTTGTCTTTAAGGAAGTTACCCAGAAGGTGCATATATTAGTTCTATTCTCTTATCATTGACATTTTGTAAACATGTTCATATCCAACTGGAAGGGAGGCCAGAGAATGAACTATTTTATCAATGAAGAAAATTGATCTTCCTCTTTTAGCAGTAAGGCAAAGCAAATTGCTTCAAAACTCAAGCATCATAAAATAATATTATTATTGCATTGCTGGAATAAAAAATATGAAGGAAATTTCCAAAGGACAAAAGAAAGAGGAAAAGAAATTAAACAATGAGCAGAGACAAAGGCTGTGAGCTGTGATCACATATATTGGCCCTCCTCGGTGGATATAAAGCTCATAAATTTTTAGGATGAAGTCAGAATGGGACTGGACTAGGCCCAAGTCAGTAGTGACCCTTGGCTCATGGAGAAAGCTGCTAAATGAAAGAGAATATCTGAAGAAAAACATGAATTTAAGCATTCAACTATTCCACAAATAAGAACAAATACAGACTTCCATGCAGATATTCACAAATGTGCCAGAAATTGAGTGGCATGAGAGTAAGCAGACACAATACACAAACTTTGGATCTCACAATTGTGAAACAGAGACTATTAGGTGACCACATACATACAAAAGATGTGTTAATATATAAAATATAAGATGGAATCACAAAATAAGGACCAAAAAGACTATAAAAAAAAAAAAGAGCAGAAAGACCTGAAAAAAGAACCGAAGAGAATTTAGAAATAAAACAATTCTTTTTCTTTCTTTTCTGTTTTTTTTTTTTTTTTTTAAGATTTTATTTATTTAGGGGCGCTTGGGTGGCTCAGTGGGTTAAGCCTCTGCCGTCGGCTCAGGTCATGATCTCAGGGTCCTGGGATTGAGCCCCGCATCAGGCTCTCTGCTCAGCAGGGAGCTTGCTTCTCCCTCTCTCTCTCTTTCTCTCTGCCTGCCTCTCTCCCTACTTGTGATCTCTCTCTGTTAAATAAATAAATAAAATCTTAAAAAAAAAAAAAATATATATATATATATATATATATATATATATATAATTTATTTATTTATTTGTTAGAGAGTGAGAGCAGGAAGCAAAGCGCAAGGGGTGTAAGAAAAAATCTCAAGCAAATTCTGTGCTGAACACAGAGCACGTGACGGGGTTTGATCTCATGAGGTTGAGATCATGACCCAAACCAAAACCAAGAGTTTGATGCTTAACTTACTGAGCCATCCAGGTGCCCCAAGAAAATGATTCTTTTTTTTTTTAAGATTTCATTTATTTGTTTGTATGGGAGGGAGGGCAGAGAGGGAGAGAATCTCAAACACACTCCTGCCTGATGAGGGCCTTGATCCCAGGGCATTGAGATCCTGACCTGAGCCAAATCAAGAGTCCGATGCTTAACCAAGTCACCCAGGTGTCCCAAGAAAACGATGCTTAAGGAACTCTGGGCCACACTTCACTTTTGGGGATCTCAAGTAATTTTCATGTGGGTCTTGAATATCACATATTGTTTTATGAAAGATTTTCCTATGTTTCATTCAAGGAGGTGAAACAAATTCCTTCTTAGTAAGGCATTTCCTCCTAAAACAACCCAAGTAGACAATTTTTATATTCTTACCCAAGAAATAGTTTTTGATCTTTAGAACTGCATCTCCATTTCAGAAGAGAGTATTTGCTTTACATTTGCATACCTAAAAGGCTCAGTTAGATGGATTTCGCAGAACAAAAGAACATTCTGCCTAAAGAAATAGGCATTGAAGTTTCTGACACTTAAGAGTTAGAAATCACTTGGCTGCTTTTAAATGTCATTTTCACTCTCCCCACCCTCAAGTTTATATCCATTAGGGCTTGAAAAATCATAGGGTCAGAAGTCAGGAGGACAATCCACAGCCTTAGTTTGAAGCACTGGTCATATCATTTTAGTGGTTCCTTGTTCTCAAATCTGGAAAACCAGAAGACTCCAGTTTAACTGTGAGCTTTTCCCTTCCATATTCTACATGGTACAGTTATAAAACTGACCAAAGGGTGAATGCGGTCAGAATAGTATTCCTCGTGCAACATTTAGCAAAAGCACTCATAACTAATCACTGTTGACTCTGTAGGATACTTTATCACCTTTAAAATTACCCCTGAATAGTCAAATAGAGATCATTGATCTTTCTATAGCTCTTTGTATTTACAGCGTGTCAAAATTGTGTTTTGTCAGTATTCTTATTTAAGCCTCATGATCCACTCTGCTACAGGGTTTATTATCACCCTTAATTTATAGAAGAGAAACTGAGACTCAAGGCATAGCTAATAAATTTACGAACCATGACCTGAGTCTTTTTTTTCTCCCTATAAAATCTGTGTTATTTACATTGCACAATGCTCTCTGCTTTGCATATAGCAGAAGTGCTTAAGTATAATGTCTTTTTTGAAGAAGTGTAATTCATAGTTTCTTTAGTGACTCTTCGTTGTCCAGAATAAATAAAAGTTTATGGATAATGGATAGTTACATACAGGAAGTCAGGAAACATGGTGGTTTATGTAAATCTCTGCAATTAACCAGCTGTGTGACGTTAAGCCAAACATATAATTTCACTGGGGTCCAGGTTGCTTATAAGCATTTGAAGGCTTTTTTATTTGTTTTTGAATAGGTGATTGATTACTAGTAGTTCTTCTGGTTAAAAAAAAATGTGCACATATTTTATTTCTAAAATATATGTTCTTTTTAAGTTCAAAACAAGTCATCTCAATATCAGTATGTGCATGTGTGTTTGTGTGCATGTGCGCGTGTGTGTGTGTGTGTGTGTGTGTGTGCCTGTGTGAATTTCTCCTATTTTCTCTCTCATTCAGGCTGCTGTATCAAGAGTGCCATAGACCGGGTGGCTTAAACAATAAGCATTAATTTTTCACAATTCCGGAAGCCATGGAATGTAAGATCAGATGTTTAAGATTTGGTTTCTGGTGTGAGCTCTCTCCCTGGTCTATGGACGGCCGTCTTCCCACTGGGTCCTCATGGAAAGGGTAAAAGGGCTCTCTGGGACCTCTTTTATCAGGGCCTTAATCCCTACCCTCATGACCTAATCACCTCCCCAAAAAAGCCACCTCTTATTACCATTACATTGAGTGTTAGGATTTAAACATAAATTTTGGGAGGACAAAACTATCCAGTCCTTACAAAGGATTTTTCTATCTCTTTTTCAGTAGATGACAACTAATGGTTTTCCCTGTTAAACAAATTCTAGATATTTAGATATGCACACCCCCATAAAATATTTTATTTATTTTTAGACAGAGAAAGAGAGAACTTGTGAGCAGGGGGAGGGAGAGCGTGAGAAGAAGAGGGAGAGAAGCAGACTCCCTGCTGAGCATTGAACCGGAGATCAGGACCTGGAGATCAAGACCTGAGCCTAAATCAAGAGTCAGACACTTAACTGACTGAGCCACCCAGGCATCCCTAGACATTTATATAATTTAGCTTTAAAATATATGTTCATGATTTTTCAGTTCAAAATTAGTTGTCTCAATGTTGCCTTAAAAAAAAAAAGTTATATTAATCTGAACAAGTTACATTATATCCCTCTATCTAAATTGTGCCAACTGTTTAAAAAAAGGGGGGGGTATTGTACCATATTCTTTAGAAATTCTGTAAGTCTTGATATTCTTATTTGAGCCATATGAAGTCTGGCTATCTCACAGAAACTATCTTTAAAATATATCACCATTAAAGTATAAAAAAGAACCCTTTAAAATACCCAATTAACAAAAGTTCACAAAATGGAATATAAAATTGCATCTTAAGTGTTTTCAAAGCTGGCACTCATATTTTATTTAAACTTCATAAAAACATAATTTGTTTATTTTTCTTTCTTTTTTTTTTTTGTAGAAAAGATAGAACTGGTTCTTTCAAAGAAAAAGAAGGCTATACTTTTATCTAAAGCATAGGTTGTTCCTGAGTAAAAGTTTTGTGATAAAATGGCCACAGACCTCATTTAGTAAATTTCTTCATCTCCTCTGCAATGTCACTTGCCTCCATGTGACTTCATTATTTTCCTCATCTCCCCCAATGAATCATATTAATATTAACACCTGATTATCCTACATTGAAGATCTATGAAGAATATGGGTGAAAAGTTTGACAGTAACATTTATTTAATGTAGATTAAAACATTCTTTAATGACTTCCCAGAAGTCGAAGATGAGGGGATTTCTTCCGTTTATTTGCATCTATGCTCCAAATGATTTTTCCTTGTTTCTGATTTGGTGAGAAATTTCTCATGTGAAATTTCAGGTGAGCACAGTATGATACTGCTGCAAACATCTTTGACTTTGGCAATGAAAAATTCAGGCCAGTATTCGGTATTCTAAAAGGGCATTCCTGTAACTCTGGAAATGTGCCATACAACTTTCTTCTGTGAAATGGATAGGTATCCATTAATTAGACATTATTATTAATGTCATCTTCAGGCTGCATACTAAAGGGCAGAGTATAGAACTGAGGGCAGGACTGATGACTTTGATGAAATATGGACAGCTTTCATAAATTAAAGAAAATTCTCCCTTCTTACCCTATTGCATACAGTAATTAGAAAGTAATGAATAATTGTGGGAAAAGAGAAAATATACATGGATTAGATTTATTTCCTGCTTTCTTGTTGTTTGTTATTTTTCTGCAGTGGTGGGAAATCTCTGTGATGTCGCAGTAGGTTAGGGAATCACCTGATTTAAAGAGTATTGTGAACTTTCTTTATGTCTATTTGAAGATCTCCCCCGCAAAGTTCCCAGGAACCATACTGAGATATTTCCTAAATGTTTATTATTTAACCTCTACCATATTGTGCCAGGGCAGAGTTTTCCAAAATATTTTCTATGATACCCTAACTCTTAGAACAACAAAAATGCTCTGGGTTCAAATAAGCTTGAGGAAATGTGTTTAGGTACAGGTAAACATTTCTTATTCTAGAATATCTAAGTGTCTTTAACATATGATAGTGTTTTCTGAGTTTACAACAGGGATACCTCACACACTTGCATGGATCATATTGTACTCTTTGTAGCTGAATATCAAGTGAGCCTACTTTCCTTTGGAATACATGCTGGGTGTCCTATGTTAAGTGATTCATACAACAGAGGTATGCCACTGTTCTTAACTTGAAAAGAACTTTCAGAGAATGGATACATTTAAATGAAGTTTCCAGGTATGATAATGCTAGTATATCATATGCTGGTGTACATTATTTCTGTACTAAAAAGATCAACTAAAAATATAAAACCTTTGGTGATAACAACAGATAAAACCATCTTAATGTATGCATCCTTCAGAACTAACATCAATCTTATAAACTAAATTTCTTTAAAAAAATTTATTTATTTTATTTGAAAAAGAAAGATCACATGAGTAGGGGTAGTAGAGACAGGGGCAGAGGGAGAGGGAGAAGCAGACTCCCAACTGAGTAGAGAGCCCAACACAGGGTTCAGTCTGAGGCCCCTGGGATCATGACTTCAGTTGAAAACAAACACACAACCAACTGAGCCACCCAGAAACCCCTAAACTAAGTTTCCTAATGGTAAACGTGCTGTGAGGGACTGGTGAATAAAATCTATTGCACCTGATTTTTGCATTCTCATAGACATAGTCAAGTATATGACCAATACAGTGAAATCATGATGGAGATTGGTCTGCATGTGAATAAATTATTAGGTGAAATTAATTTACATAAATAATACACCAAATCAATAATTGATTGCCTTTAATGTTCATAACAAGAAATAGATTGTCAAATTTACATATTTAGAAGATCGTTTTAGTGAAAAGGTAATAATGGTTTAGGATTAAGAATTCAAATATTACGGGGTGCCTGGGTGGCCATAATAGTGGGTTGAGGCCTCTGCCTTCGGCTTAGGTCATGATCCCAGGGTCCTGGGATCGAGCCCCGCATCGGGCTCTCTGCTCAGCGGGGAGCCTGCTTCCTCCTCTCTCTGCCTGCTTCTCTGCCTACTTGTGATCTCTGTCAAGTAAATAAATAAAATCTTAAAAAAAAACAAGAATTCAAATATTATGTTTATCTGTTAACAGATAGAGACTATTGAAAATAGGTATCTTTCTCTGCATTTTTTTCTCAGTATTCTTGTAATAACACCGCCTCTGAAGAAAAGATGTTGCTATTATATATATGTTTATGCTGGAAATTTTAGGGCATTGTGTTCCCTTAAAAAGGTACCAAAGAAAGGTTGAGTATCCTTCAGGAGAAAGAATGTGTAACAGATATAAAATTTCTATTTACTTCAAAGACTCAGAAACACACACTTTTCTCCTATATAACCTAATCTGCACATCCTTAGGTCACCTGCTATCATACATGCATTATTCACAAAGTACACTTCAGTACTTTTTTTTTTTTAAGATTTTTGTTATTTATGTATTTGAAAGAGTAAGTGAGCAAGAGAGAGCATAAGCCTGGGAAAGAAGCAGATGGAGAGGGAGAAGCAGACTCCCAGCTGAGTGGGGATCCTGATGCAGGGTTCAATCCCAACCAAAAGCAGACACTTAACTGACTGAGCCACCCAGATGCCCCAGTGCTTTTGTTTTTAAGGCCCTTAAAATACAATGAAATACAATGAAAAAAAAAATCAGAATCCCTAAATTTTTCACTCAAGATATATATACAATTATCTCTATTATTTTAAGGCAGGTTACATTTATTAAAACTTTTGTCTCTGGACTAGAGTTTATATGTTAGGTCTATTGTGTTCGGACATGCTATCTGAATAATTTCTGCCTGGGTCAAGGAAGCAAGACCCAGTGAAAGAAGGAATGTAAAGTTCTTCCTGGCACAATGCCTGGCACATGATTTACCTTCATCAATACAGTTCTTACTGCTGTTGTCCACTGACCTGCCTTTTGGCCCAGTTTTCCTTTGCCCATGGGCAGAGTTGAAGGGAAAAGAAATTATGAAAAATGTGGTAGTAGCCTTTCCCTGATTCCATCCTTCAGCTTTAAAGTTGGAAAGCTTTTATTGTCATTTCAAAGATTTGCTCTTCTGTCTTATTTCAGGAAAACTTTTCTCTGTAAAACGAAATTTAGCTCATTAATTGTTGGAAATATTTTTAAAACTTGTTTAATGAACTTGAGACGTATGAGGTGAGGTGTGGTCTTCTTTCTTTTGCATATTTTGCATCTGTAACTCACTCAGAATTATTCTTACAAGCAGCAGCCTGGCAAAGGGAAGGAAGGAGACTGTAGAACTTGAGATCTGGGCTCTACGTTTCTCCTGCTCTGCAACCCACAGGATTTACAGAGCTTCTCTGATATTTACATCTGTTGAATGGTGGAATTTCTTTTTTTTTTTTTTTTTAAGATTTCATTTATTTATTTGACAGAGAGAGATCACAGTAGGAGAGAGGAAGGGAAGAGATCACAGAGAGAGAGGAAGGGAAGCAGGCCCCCTGCCGAGCAGAGAGCCCGATTCGGGACTCGATCCCAGAACCCTGAGATCATGACCTGAGCCGAAGGCAGCGGCTTAACCCCCTGAGCCACCCAGGCGCCCTGAATGGTGGAATTTCTTTAACAGCCAGTTTTTTGTTTGTTTGTTTGTTTGTTTCAAATTCCAGTTCTTAAATTTGATGATATAATCTCTTTAAAACCCAGTTAGATCTTTCCAGAAAAAACTTAAACATTCCACATCCTCAGTCTTCCCTATTTGACTACTTTTAAGGAAAGTGTCTAAAATCAGTAGATGATTGAATTTTGACACTAATATTATATAAAATAATTAACAACACTTACCCTAATGATAGTTTAGGTTGGCTTGCTTATTTAATAATGATTATACTGTGGCAAATCTCCCATCCAAGTACTAATCAGGCTGACCCTGCTTAGCTTCCGAGATCAGATGAGATCGTGCGTGTTCAGGTTGGTATGGCCATAGACTCTTGTAGCTAATCTGATGAAAAGCTGGTAGAACAAAAATACCTAACTTTTAGGTAAATGTCAGCAAATTACAGATTACTGGTTAAACAGCACCAAGCTGGAGTGCTGTAGTGTAATAACTTAATCTCAAAGGGTGCACACCTCTCATTTTTAGTTTCCTTGCATAGAAAAGACTTAAGGTCATGATTGCCAATTGAAATTTACAAAAACAAACTGCTGTTTCTCTGCAAAGTTACTTTTATACATTCTTTGCAGAAAACTATAGTGTAGGGATAACAAAGACACAGGAATCTGTTAAATTATGCTGATTTCTTTTTGTTTCATGGAATGTGTATGTATATTCTGAGAATAGAAAACTCACACACAGCACGTAACCTTTTCAACTTTCCATAGATTAAAAAACACACTGCATTGCTTTATTGCATTTTCCTACAACAAGGGACATATTTCAGCAGAAAAGGGCAAACCAGGAAATTTACTCATGAAAACCAATTTATATAAGCATATGAATAGTCTAACTATTCCCATAGATGTCTGGTATTCATCTTTAGAACTCTTGGGGACACATGAATAATCCTTAGTGCAACTTCAATTTAGCCTGTGTTTAAATATAGAAAGCAAATGAGGTTGGCTCGGGATTTATTATTATTATTATTATTATTTTCTCTCTGGTATCAAGTCAACCAGTGTGATGGCCTGTGAACTCTTTCAGCATTCTCTCTGCAAAATCAGAGTGTGACAAGGTGTCAGCATTGACAGATCAGTAGTGGAGATTGAGCAGACCTGAATTAATAAAGGTCAAAATTGTCAACAGGGAGAGTGTCCGGTGGCATGTGAGGACTTGCTCCTAAACAGCATTTGAAAAGCAAAAAGTGATTCCAGAACAGAACCCAAGGCACCTAGACAAGCCAGGAATTTCTGAGAATCTTCTCTAAATTAAATACCTATTCTAAAATTATTTTTAAAAGTACCCCCCCTTCCCACCACACACACACACACACACTGACCCATTTCTTTTCTCTATCTTTCAATGCTCCAAAACATCTCAGGTCCCCAAAAGACCCAAGGTGTTAGAAGGAAAAAAAATGGCAGTTGGTGAGAACACAATCCCCATGTCTCTCTGTAAGAGGAATAGGTCCTCCCATGGCCCCACCCTCTACTTTGCCTCTGGATTGTTCCTCCCAACCCTTTTCTCATAGCTTATGATGTTTTCACAGCAATTTGTAGAAGCCAAGGGCTTTTCCTCTATGCTGCATGATTTGGTCATTGATTCTATTCTGCCAGCACCATTATCTTATCATTTTGTATCAGTTCTCTCTCTTAAGCAAAATATCTTAAGAAACTCAGAGGGGTATCCTGTATTTCTCTTATGTCTTCTAGAGTGTTAGCTGAGTCCACATTAGGTACTTAGTACAGAGGGGATAATTTTCCTTTAGTTGATGAGGAAAGAAGTTTAAATTAGTTACATTTTTAGGGAAAATTTAGCATTTTTTCAGCCCTGCAAATATATTCTTCAAAATTACCAGAGTGTCAGTGTTGTTTTAAAATAAATAAAATCATTTAGTACTTATACAGAGAAAATGAAACTATGTGACATAAAATTTTCTTGAAGATTTGGAATTCTCTAGAAAGCTTTATTTTTTTCTCATTAGGGCTGTGTTTGCCAGTTTTCTTATCTCTTGATCTTTTATTCAAAGGACAGATCTGGATTCTCTTGCAGTGGGAAATCTGTCTCTGTTTTTCCAAACTCTATCACTCTCTAGGTTCATAGTTTTTTTAATGTATGTATGTGTGTGCCTATCTGTGTGTTACCCTTCTGGCAAATACTTCCTGATGCCAGACAACTTCCAAATTATTCGAATGAAAAATAAAAATGACTTTCTAGCCATTTAACTTTTCTCTGGGAAGTGTCTTCATTCAG
The DNA here is from genome assembly GCF_964662115.1 of Mustela nivalis. Lineage (NCBI taxonomy): Eukaryota > Metazoa > Chordata > Mammalia > Carnivora > Mustelidae > Mustela > Mustela nivalis. The sequence goes on along the minus strand of NC_139022.1, from coordinate 125,618,823 downwards.
CCACATTTTAACCTCCATCCCTCATACTGTCTTTAAAAAATTCAACGGAAAGTAAACAAATTCCTTGAGCCCTCCCAAACATCTTTTTCTCCTATAAATACTATTAACCATTTGCTTTTTTCAGTAAGAAACAGTTTATTGGGGAAGTCTAATATAGCAAACACATTGTTTTCATTCTCTGTTAGAGAAAAGTATACTAATTAGCCAAAATCATAAACTGGAATATGTTCTGTACATATTTACCAGATTGGTTTAGTACCAGGGTCTTTTCCAACTTTATTTTTTTGTCTTAAGACTTTCAGTCCCATGACAACATCCTCATAAAAGCTAGGCAATCTCCTTTCTCTACCATTTGGAAAGGATAACTATTTTATAAGGCAGAACAGTTTAATGATGCCACCTCAGTGACTAAGTAAAATTGCAATCCGGAAGCTTCTTTATGATTTTCTTTTTTTTTTCTTTCTTAGCATAGTAAGGTCTCAGGATGAAAATGTTAAAACATGGTATCCCCCTAAATTCTCTTTTAAGCTTTTATCTTATAGGTGCTTATTATCTGAAGTTAAACGTAATTTTGTTCAAGATGGCATGAATCATACTTTCGCTCATAAGGCATTTTTTCAAAGTTTCTTATAGTGAAGTCAGATAGTATTATCAGCAGCCAATTACTATATGACTCAGTTTCAAAAATGAAAAATGAGGAAACAGTTCAACTTTGTTGTTGGTCAACTACCACTCTCAGATGCCCAAATGGTTCAGAATGCAAAATTTTCTTTAACAAACAAAACTAACACTATAATACAGTCAAAAATAATGGATTTATGAGGAAGGACATTAAATGTAATCTACAACGATCTTTTTAAAAATGATATTGTTTTCCTGATTAAAAATAATAGCTTTTGATGAGGAAAATACTGAAAAACTCATGAAGAAAAAAATACCTACATTCCTATCAATGTCAATATGTGTAAAATATCACTAGTTTTTTTTATTTTTCACACAGAAATGTGTGTATTCATACTTATGTGTCTTATGCGTGTGTATATGTGTGTAAAATATTGGATTGCATTTTTGAAGATTACAGATTACAGAGTGCATGTTTGGAAGCCTATTTTTCTATTTAAAAATATATCCTGGGCACCTGGGTGGCTCAGTGGGTTAAAGCCTTTGACTTCAGCTCAGGTCATGATCCCAGGATCCTGGGATTGAGCCCCACATTAGGCTCTCTGCTCCGCCTGCCTCTCTGCCTACCTGTGATCTCTGTCAACCAAATAAATAAAATCATATATATATACATATACATATATACATATATATATATATATATATATATATATATACTATGTAATTCTGAATGTCACCCAATATTTTGTAATAAAAATAAGATTTTTCGTGGTTATATAGTATTTCAATTTTTATTTTTAAAATGATATATTTAAATGCTTTTAGGCTATGTCTAGTTTGCTATTATAAATAATTTTCTAACTTTTTTTCTATAAAATTACCTCTTTTTTAATTTTTTTAAAAGATTTTATTTATTTATTTGACAGAGAGAGACCACAAGTAGGCAGAGAGGCAGGCAGAGAGAGAGAGGAGGAAGCAGGCTCCCTGCTGAGCAGAGAGCCCGATGCGGGACTCGATCCCAGGACCCTGAGATCATGACCTGAGCTGAAGGCAGCGGCTTAACCCACTGAGCCACCCAGGTGCCCTAAAATTACCTCTTTATGTACAGCTTTGCTCTGCCCCCCCCCCTTAGATTCCTTTGTTATGGGTGAATTTTCAAGGTCTAAGTCATGTACACTTTTATGGTTTTGATAGATATTGACATGTTATATACCAGAAAAATTGATTCAAATCACACTGCCCCAATGGTTTATGATCATCACGGTTTATATCCATGTATTTTATTCTGATTTATTTATATATTTTACATGCCATTTATATTGTGGCTATAAATTGTTGGACCCATTTTTCTGTTGAGTTATTTTTTTTTCTATTAAGGTAATGTAATGATATTGTGTTCAAGTGTTTTGTGAGTATTTTTCTCTACTTTTCTAATTATGTTCCAGTTATCTTACTAAATTTTAAAAAAATGAATTTTATAAGATCAGTGAGTTATTAGTATAAAGACTGTTCTTTAATTTTTTTTCAGAATCACTTCTATCTGTTTTGGTTAGATATAGTGTGTGCATATTTATGTTTTTGTGGTATGTGTATATATAGAAAGGGATAGCTTTATAGACACAGAATGTCTTCACATCTCCTTATTTTTCCTTCCTTCTACTATTTCTACCTCTGCCTATTCCTTGTCTTTTTTCCCTGCCCTCATTACCACAGTTACATAAGAAATCAAAATAGAGAGGAAACTGAGACATATGTTAATTTCACTTTTTTTAGTGGTCTCATTTTATAATGGACATATTCACTATAAAATTGAATTGCATTTACTTCAAATCCCAGGAAAAAAGCTTAATATAACATATTTTAGGGTTCTTACTTAATGGAAGAAGAGATAAATTAATTTTAATGTTAAAAATGATACTTCTCAAGCACCTGGGTGGCTCAGACGGTTAAGCATCTACCTTCAGCTTGGGTCATGATCCCAGTCCCAGGATCAAGTCCCACATTGAGATCCCTGTTCAGCAGGGAGTCTTCTTTTCCCTCAGCTCATTCTTTCTCTCTCTCTATCTCTCAAATACATAAATAAATAAATAAATCTTTAAAAAGTTTAAAAAATAAAATAAAAATGGTACTTCTCAATTTGCTTAATCTAAAATACACTTATGAAATTAGAAGTAAAAGATATATAATAATCTTTGAAAACTTGGTAGCTTCTTTCATGAAGTGTTACTAGTATTAGCAAGGACATATAAACAATAAGAAAGATTGACCAATAGGGTTTAAAAATGAAAAATAGAGAACTATATACATGTAGAATACAGACTAAATTTGATACTAGTAATATAAAAATTAAAATAGTGATACAGGATGAATATGTAACTATTCTATTTCTTACCTCTTAACTTGTAAGAGATGCAGAATATTCAGTGTATCAGTTCTAGACCAGATCTTGGAATGAACTAAGTCTTTCAACAGATAAGACATTTAAAAGATATAATAAAATTAGGATTGACTATTATTAATAATTTTGCTTTTCATTTTTCTTTCTCTTCTCCCTTTCTAATATTATGATCACTGGCTATTATACTGATATAGATTCTAATTATTGAGTTGTAAGTGTCTGAAAATTTTTCAACTTCTTCTTTTTGTAAATAAGGAAACTGAGACATTACATGCATGAGTTGCCTAAAATCACACTGTAAGTTAACAGAAGACTTTTTTTTTTTTTAAACACATATAAGGGGGAAAGAATGATTCTTCAAGACAGAGTTCCGTTAGTTACCCAATTTCCAGTAGATATGTCACTTTTACAACTTGAATGCAGGTTTTCTTGTGTGTGTAATTAATATAAGTAACTTTATATATACTTCTTTATATATGTAATTAGCACGATTAATACAGCATGCTAACAACAGTATAATTAACATAATTAATCAGTTATTTATTCATTTAGGAAATATTTATTAGACAATATTTGCCAGATTTTGTGATGTATTAAAAATATTAGGGGGTGCCTAGGTGGTTAAGCCTCTGAATCTTGATCTCAGTTTAGGTCTTAATCTCAAGGTCATGAGTTCAAGCCCCATGCTGGGCTCCATGCTGGCTGTGGAGCCTACTTAAAAATATAAAAAAATAAAATAAAAATTAGTCAATATGTAGGTACACAGGCATTTAGACAGTCACTTCAACAAATTTACATATTTTTGGAAGTTACCATGTATATTAGTCAGAGTTTTCCAGAGAAAAAGAATAGGGGATATTTATGATATTTATTACAAGAGATTGGCTTACATGATTACTGAGATTGACAAGTCCAAAGATCTGTTGTCAGCACTGGTGTCCTAGAAGAGCCTATGGTATAGTTCCTGTCTGAGTCTGAAGACCTATGAGTCAGGGGAGCTAATGGTATAGTTTCAGTTTGAAGGCCAGTAGTCTTGAGATCCAGGAAGAGTTGAAGCTTCAGCTCACCTACAAAGGCAGAAGAAAACCTCTGTCCCATTTGAAGGCAGTCAGGGAGGAGAAATTTCTTCTTACTTATGGAAATGTCAGCCTTCTTGTTTTCATTTAAGCCTTCAACTCCTTGGATGGGGCCAACCCATATGAGGGAAGACAGATTCATTTACTCAATCTATTGATTTAAATGTTAAAGTCATCTAAAAACACCCTCAGAGACACACCAAAATAATATTTGAACAAAGGTCTGGTCACCCTGTGGCTTGATCAAGTTCACACATGAAATTAACCATCATACCCTATTTTCCTCATTGTTTTTGCGTCATGTCTACATAGGTGCTTTTAAAGACATCAGCAGGAGTTAAATGGTGGAGTTTTGTGAAAAGAAGTATTACCACCCATATCCTTTGAAACACTAAACTTGGTGTTTTTGATTACTATATTACTTTAATAATTGGTTCCTAAGTTACAGTTAAAAGTAGGACAGTGATTGACATTAGAATGACCCACTAATGATTGATATGGATAATATCAGTCAAGCTGATAGAACTCTTGGGTCCTTAGGAAACAAGTATGAATAAAAAGCCACCTGAAGGACATTGCACTCTATTGAAGAAATCAACATAAGAAGCCACAGAACAGACAATTTACTGTAGAAAGTTGATAATCTTCAAGTATTTAAAAGCTGATGATCTCTGTACTTTAAGTGAAATTTTTAAAGGACAAACCAAATGCTTAACTGTGGAATGGGGCTATGAAATTTGCAATGAGAAAAAATTTTAACTGGCTATTCTAGAGGGCCCCTAGGAAGGTTTCTTTTCTTTTCTTTTCTTTTTTTCTTTCTTTTTTTTTTCTTTTTTTTTTTTTTTCAAACTGGGAAAAACATTCCTCTCCATCTTTATCTAAATATCTATAGAAAATTCCTCTTTCTGTACCAGATCACCCAAGGCAAGTTTGTGACATAAAGTATGGCTTCTTGAACCTTTAAACCAGCTTGCACTGCATCTCTCCTACACCTTCAGGTGGTCTATCTCTTCCGCATTCTCCTTTATCTTCCCCTGCTGCCAGTACAGGTTGTCATGGAACTCATTTATACTTTTCTTATTCTGGATAAATGCTACCAGCTGTTGCCAGGAACTGCCTGCCATTAGTAATAACTCATTAGACTTGACAGTGAAAATCTCTCCTACATGGCAAATGCTAGCTGGTAGACTGTATACTGATGAATCCATTTGAATCCATTTTCAGCCAGTGGGTGAACATGAATTAGGGAGCTATATAGTGCCCAAGATCAGCCCATTGTATAACTCTCATTACTTTTTTATGGGCTCACCCAGCATGAAAATCATTCATTAGCAATGAACATATTTAATTGTTCTTTCCAGTTCATCCCTTTGTACATTTTAAACAGCTTATCCTGGCTGGCTCCAAACCTGAAATCTAAAAGCAGATGCTGCCTCTAATTGGGAGACTCAGGTAGGGTACTTAAAAAATAAAGACATATACTTCTTTTTATGATTTTATGTCAACCTTTAATTGTGTCTGGAGCATGATGAAGTAGGTAAGTGAATTAATACATACATTGGATGCATTTATTAATAAATGAATTAATGGATAGATGAGCAAAAAATTACCTTCCAGCACCCATCTTCATTATTTAAAAAGAGAGAGAACAACGAAAGTTGATGACATAGTTCAAAGGAGGAATGAGTGACAATGGGCAAACAGAAGCAGATGTGGAAAGATAGAACTGGAACTTCAGATCTCTACACTGACTTGAGGCACAGTGGACAGTCAATCAAAAATTGCGACTTGCTGCTCCCATCAGAAAAGTAGGATGTACGAAGGGATGGAGAAAGGGAGGCAGGAGGAGAGCGGGAGGAAGGAATAAAGAATTCATAAAGAATGAAAAAGGCTCTAACATTCTAAAGGTTCCACAAATAAAAATAGAGAAGGTTCTTGTAAATTCATGCAATATTTAGTGTATCAGAATGCTTCACCTGTTTTGCTAACAAATATTTGAACTACTGTCAAATGATTGTAGGGGTGTTTGAACTTCAAGGTTACAACCTTGACATGGCTATAATGAAAGGAATTTAAAAGGAATTTGAACTTCTTTTGCCTTTCTCATTAATACTTATGAATTTATTTAAAGAGATAATTGGTTTTTATCCTAACATCAGATATGCTTCTTGAACAAGTGATCTGTTATTTTTCTATTATCCTAATTACAAAAACAAACACACCATGTTTGACCAACAACCCCCTCCAAAAAAAAACCTCCAAAACCAAAACCCTACTTTAAAAAAACAAAACAAAACCCAAAAACCATTTTATTAATGAAGGAAATGAATGCCATCATATTTTATGTCCAAATACTTTGGGGGTCAAATTTTAACTTGACAGGTGAGTTTTCACTGTGCCTGAGGGAGGGGAATTCTGAAATCCTTATAGTGGTAAGTATAATAAAAATCTGCACAATGAGTATAAGAGCATAATCGGTAAATAAATAAAATTTTATCAGTTCATGTCACCACGGTATCTGTCCACTGGAGGGGAAAAAGTTTATTTTCAACATTGGGGGAAAGACCCTATAATGTGACAAAAAAAATCTCCTCACCTAAACCCCAAATTCATGACTTGGAGCCTCTCACAGGAATGCTAACACACACAGAAGGAGCCTGGTAAAGCATCTTTTGTTAGTTTTGAAGCCTGCCTACCTGGCAGCTGACCAGCATACTTTACACTTGGAGGAGGGAATTAATATGAGCAAGACTGACAAAATTGAGGAAATAGAGTTCTTCAAGCTGAGGAAGGCAGGCAGGATATTTCAACAATGGTTTTCAAGTAAATTTGAGGTTATTTACCAAAGGGTAATAACCAGTTTTTCAACTCACTTATGTAAAATAAGAGCAAGCAGAAATGATAAAGAGTCAAGTTTCAATTAGATAAGAAACAAATGTCTGTGGTAATTGTTACATGTATCTTTTATCTAGTATTTATTCAAGAATTAAAGTTTCAACATTATTTTTAAGTGACTTTTTTCAATACCTCAATTAGGGTATAAGTTCTTTGAGGTTTGAGTTGTTCTTTCTGTGGGTATGGGAGAGGGAAAGACATCGTGAGTTGATGTACCTTGATTATAAGCGATGTTAAATAGAAACAATTGGGGTTTTTTGTTTGTTTCTTTGGATTTTTTTTTTTTTTTTTTTTTTTTGGCATTGAGCAGTTTTAAGATTCAAAGAATTTCTGCTTTTGGATATATTTTGTTTTTGCTTTTGTTTGAAATAATTTTGAACTTATAAAACATTGCCTAATGATACAAGGAGTACCCATAACCTTTTAATCTCAATTTGCCTATTCCTAACATTTTACTTTATTTTCTTTATCATTTATGTCCTCTCTTCTGATCTCTCTCATGCTCTCTCTCTCTATGCATATGTATAGTTCTAATTTTCTTCTGTATAATTTGAAGGTGAATTTCATGTACACATAAATTCTGTCGCATAGGGTTTAGTGATATTCTCTAACATAACTGCATTGCTGTTGCCAATTCACAATCAACTTGGTCAGTTGATACGAGAGTATCAGTTTATAGTGATTTTTTTTTCTCTCTTCTAGTACAGAAACAAGTTTACAGTTTTTAAATACAGCTTACTGTATTTAAATATGGTTTTTATTTAAAAAAAATTTTTAAAGATTTTATTTGCTTATTTGACAGAGAGAAAGATCACAAGGAGACAGAGAGGCAGGCAGGGAGAGAGGGGGAAGTAGGCTCCCCACTGAGCAGAGAGCCTGATGCGGGACTCCATCCCAGGACCCTGAAATTATGACCTGAGCTGAAGGCAGAGGCTTCACCCACTGAGCCACTCAGGCGCCCCTAAATATGGTTTTAAAATAGAGTTTACTGCATTTAGTTATCCGGTCTCTTTTGCATCCTTAGCCTTTTTTAAATCTCAGACATTTCCACAGCATTTCTTTGTCTTTAAAGACACTGATGTTTTTGAAAACATATTCTCTCACCTTTTCAAAAGTAGAGTATTTCTCAGTGGGTATTTGGTTTGGTATTTCCTTGTTGACTAGATTGTGTTTATGCCTTCTCACTGAAATGCTGCATAGGAGGTATTTTGCCCTGGAGCCACATGATGTCCATCTGTCCTCACGGGTGGTGTGAATTTTAACATCTGGTCAAGGGACTCACCCATTTCCCCTTTTTTTCCCATTGTATACTTGTTGTTTTGTCTTTTCTTTATTTTTCTCCCACCTCTTCCTCACTCAGGATTCTAATAAACTAAACTAGTAAAAAGAATTTAGGATTTGTTTACTGTTCTGCCATTTTACATAGAGCCCATTCTGCCCAGAACTGAGGATATATAGCTGAATGCTCTGTTCACAGGCACTTAGATTAGTGCTTACTTTCTAATCCTTTCGATGTGGTTATGGTATTCATTTGAAATATGATTAAGGCTCATTTATTTCCGTTTGCTCGCAGTTTTCCCCCTTCCCATTCTTATTGATTTAATTACTATTTTTAAATATGTGGTATATTAACATATTTAATTCCAAAGTATACATAAAATTATACTCAGAGAAGTATCAGTCCTTCTCCTATTCTTTCCCATCCATTCCTCTGCCTCACCACATACTCAACTTAATTTTCTTTTCTGGTTCATGCTTTCTGTGTTGCTTTCTTTTTTTTTTTTTTTTTTAAGAATTTATTTATTGAGGATGCCTGGGTAGCTCTGTTGGTTAAGCCCCGACTCTTGGTTTCACTCAGGTCATGATCTCATGGTTGTGGGATGGATCCCCAAGACTCAACCTCCAGGCTCAACAGGGAGTCAGCTTCTCTCCTTCTTCCTCTCCTCTTGCCCCTCCCCCACTCATGAGCATGCTCTCTCTCTTTCTCAAATAAATAAATACATAAATCTTTAAAAAAAAATTACTCGTTTATTTGAGAGAGAGAGAGCACCAGTGGAAGAAGGGGCAGAGGGACAAGCAGACTCCCTGCCCAGCACAGGGCTCAATACCAGGACCCTGAGGTCCTGACCTGAGTCTATCAGATACTTAACTCACTGAGCCAGCCAGGTGCCCCTGTGTTGCTTTTTCAAATGACAAGCAGGTATATGTACATTTTCTTATTTTCTGTTCTCATACAAGATAGTATTATATGTTTGTTTTTTTACACTTTGCATTTTCACTTAACAGTATGTCTTGTTAATACAGAGTCCTTCGTTTTCTTTACAGAAGCATAGCATTCCATTACATTCACTCACTTTCCTATGCTTAGAGACTTAGATACTTTCCAATATTTTGCAACTACGCAAAATACTGCAATTAATAACCTTGTTCACTTGCATAAAGCAAATGCATTTTTGTATATTTGTAGATAGATCTTCAGGGCAAATTTCTGGAAGTAGCACTGCTGCATCAAAGGGCAAATGCATGTTAAGTTTGGTTAACATTTTTCAAATTCTCCTCCCTAAGAGTTGTACCATTTTTCATTCCCACTAGCCATGTCAGAGAGAGCCTCTTTCTGCACAGACTTTCCAACAGAGTGGATTGTCAGACTTTTGAATTGCCAATCTGATGGTTTATAAATGGTGCCTCAGTAGTTTTAATTACTCTTCTCCTAAGAGAATTACGATACCTTTTTAAATATTTAGAGGACATTTTTATATCTCTTTTTATGAGTGGTCTGTTTAAGACATGTCCTTAAAAATATCATAATGTTGATTTAGGAGTGCTTTCATTCCAACTCAAGGACAGTGATAGACAGTAAGTAAACACTTAATGCACCAGAAGTCAGAAATTAGAATGTCAACAGGATACTATCATCATAATATCCTCTCTTCTGCATGTCTGTCTGATCTCCTGTCTCTCTTTTATAAGGACTTTTGTGATAGCGTTTAGGTTGTACCTGGATAATCCAGGATAATCATCTCCTCTCAAGATCTTTAATTTAATTATATACATATTCCATATAAGGTAATATTTATTATTTTGCTGTGTAAGATAATAGTCACAATTTTCAGGGACTAGGACATGGACATATATTTTTGGGTGCCACCACTGAGCCCACAACACATGGATAATATGATATGAAGAGAGAAGAGAATATGGAAATCTTGGTATCGAATACGCTTTGCCATTCGGAGGGAAGGCATTGAGGGAAACGTGGCAAGGTTACCCTCATGACTATCACTCTCACCACTGTTTAAGAACACAAGGATACTGGAGACTATCCACACATCTGGCTGCATGAGATTCAGTAATTGTTTCTGCATTTTAACTGGCTTAATCTTTTTTGTTGTAATGTGCCCTAGTAGCAGTAACTACATTATAAGTTTATTTAAAAAAAAAAAAAAAACCCATCTGAGGATGTCTGGATTATACAGTAAACAGTTTGGAAAAGGTAGAGCAAGGCACGTGAAAAACTTTAAGCTTCTAATAAGCTTTATTTGTGACTTTGGCAACAGTAACAAAACATGTGATTACAAAGCTTTCTAGAAGAGTGACATCACAGTATTCCAGACTTGATGATTCAACTGAAGATACCATTCAGATATGGTGTCAACAAGACTGAACGTATGTTTAAGCCACCTTGCCCTTACTGCTATTCTTCTACACAGTTGATCTTAAACAAAAGCCTGCCTTTAAATGTCATTGTAAAGGGCTTTTTCCTTTGTTTGGGGATGAGATCATACAATTGGTAAATATTATTACCTTGTATATTTTCATAATGCCTGTCCATCACAAGAACTGGCATAGTACTACATATTGCGATTTAAACAAGATGTTATTAGTCATGTAGAGATTAGCATTACATTTTACAATATATCCTGTGGACATTCAGGATAAATTGATGAATCACAGAACCATAGAGTTTGCGGAGAATGTCAAAGTCAGCTAATACAATCACTCTTTTGGTTTGATACTTGAATAGTTTTCCTACAAATACTTTGCAAAGAAGCCATCTAGATTTTGTTAAAATACCTCCAGTTTTAGGGAACTCACTATTTTTTCAGAAGACCCTATTTCATTTTAATGGTTCTGCATTAAGGAAAAAATCATCTTACATAAAACATTAAGTTAAATGTTTCTGTACATACTTGACAGACTGTTTACCTTTCTTTGTCATCTCTTTGCTACACTGACAATGCTGAGGATTTTTTGTAGTTCCTACTGGTTTTCTGTTTTGAGTTATTTTAGATTTTGGCTAAACATATGGATATTGCTAATGACACTGTCTTTACTAACATTAATTGCAACCATTTGTGCTCCCATATTAGGTGAAAGTGGGAAGAAACTATAAAATCAATGAGTAGGAGCGATTGATGGGTTGTGCGATTTGGTTAGTGCTTTGGGCTTGAAGGTTCTATGGTGTTCCTAAGATCTTGGGTTGTTGATAAGTGTTTTTGCTTAAGCCAAGTGTTTTTAAGCTAAGTGTTTTTGCTTAAGGGTTTTACATTACGGAAATTATAAAAATTCAGGGGCACCTGGGTTGCTTAGTTGGTTAAGCAGCTCTCTTTAGCTCAGGTCATGATCCTATTGTCTGGCTCAGCAGGGAGTCAGTCTAATTCTCTTTCTTCCTCTACCCCTCCCCCTGCTCATGCTCTTTCTCTCTTTCAAATAAATAAATAAAATCATTTTTAAAAAAATAAATTATAAAAATTCAAAAGTGTCTCGTGGAACTGAAGTTTAGGAATGTAGCCAAGTTTCCAAAAAAGGAAGTAGAATGAAGATCTACAGCACTTTAAAAAAAAAAACCCTGAGGTCTGTTCATTCATTTTTCTCTATTTCATTTTCTTTCTCTCTCTTTCTCAGTACCCATCTTAATTCTTATTTCTTCTACATGTCTTCTGATTTTGCCTTTTCCTTTTTCTCTCTATATAGACTGGCTTATGTCATATTCCTGGCTCTCAATTTTACTTGAAGATTATCTTAGACCAGCCAACTGTCTTCAGTTACCATTCCAAATCCCAGAAGAAGTGAACCACTTGCCCCAAACTCAGCTCAAATCAGACATTCTTTCTCCTTCTAACTAGTTGGAGCTAAGGGGTTGGGGTCATGAAATATTATTCAACATCAAGTCTGGAGGTTAACACCTGTAGCTCAAGATCAGTCAATTCCAGAAGAAAGTAGGCAGCTCTAGACCAGGACAGGCAATCCTCCAAATGTCTGCCACAGAGAAGGGCAAACTTAAACTTTAAACTTTCTGGAGTTTGAGAAAACAAACTAAATTATTTTCCATAAAAGGTAACTATATTGGACACTGAGGCTACAAAAGTAACAACTGGGATGCTTAAAACGTATCTTCAGCTATTGAACAAGTGAGAGAGGATCCTTAACTTTTCTTTCTTGTCTGGATCAGTTTAGTAAGGGATGCAAGGGAGACCACATACGCAGAAATATAATATTAACTTTTATGAACCTAGCTTGGTAAACTCAGGAAAGAAATGAACCTTAATACAAAATTCTCTGAATATATTCCAAGAGTAGGTTGGTGTTGTTGGCAATTAGGTTACTTTTTTTTCCCCCTGTGTGAATTATATCCTACTAAAATCTAGATTTTTTAAACATCTGCCGCTAAGTTATATTTCACCCTACCTATACTTACTTACCCAATGTTCCTTTGTACAGGACTTGACATTTATCCTGAATGAATTCATGACATGGCTCAGCATTCCAGTCTAATATGACTTTTCTAAATTCTGATTTCGTAAGCCCATCTGGTAGTTATCCCTTAAGCTTCATGTCAACTGAAAATATGATTACATGCCATCAGGTAGTGATGGGGTATTTAAAATAAGGTAGCAACTGTAGTAAAATAAATATTTGGCAATGTCTTAGCAATCTGGATTGTGATTTCAACTATGCTGTATATTTTATGAATTCAAGTAGGCCATTTAATTATAGTATACCTTGTTCTAGCATACATATATGAAGCAGTAAACAATTTAGTAATTATAAATGAAGTAGCACCCAGAAAGCTGGGTAATTGCTTGAACTTTTATATAAGTAGGTAACATCATTGAACATCTCTAGTCTTACATATCAGGAAATGCCAGATGGGATGAATTGCTTCAGTTCTGGCCCTTGGGCAGGCTGATCTGAAGAGCCAGTTGAATTCTTCTCTGCAGTTGTAAGAGGATATGAAGTTTCAGCTGTGGAACATACCTTCACTGGAAGGGTAATTTCTTCTATTCCTAGCATCAAATGTATTTCAAGTGTCAGATGGTGCCTTAAAGGCACCAGTCAGTACATGCATCAAGGCTGTTAAATGTGATGCCCGTTAAAGGAATTACATTCGTTTGGTTCTGAGACAGCTCCCCTGATTGCAAGGTGGCTTCTATACTGGATACATGCTGTTTTAACTTGTACAGCAAACTTAGGTCTTTCCTTCTTTTTTTGAAGAGCATCCTTAATTCCCTTTGGGTAACAACACTTTTCATCTCAGTCCATGTGGTCCAGTGAGCTGAGCCGTTGTCCCAAAGGTGGGCATGAGCTACATACTTGGCCACATAGGGATCCATCTCCACTGATCACAGCAAAAAAGTGAGATAAACATGCAATCGGACTTCTTCTCCAGAAAACTTAAATATTGAATAGAATATTCAATATTCAATATTCAATGACAAAACAGTTGGCACATGGTCATTAGTTCTTGCAATATATCATTCAGACTCTCCTAGATTCTCTCCTTCCCAAGGCCTATGCTGGGTTTTATTACTTGCAACTGAATAACTGAAACTGATACATACCATGATTTAAAAAATGAAGAACTATGCATCATAAAATCAAGAAAATGTAATGCCTCTATGGCCCACAGGACTCTTGTTGAGTTTAGTCCCATTGGGTTCTGTGCTTTTTCCATTTATGCCAAGAACACCCATTATTAGCCTGGCCACTCCCATGATCCCCGTGGCTCACCATATAAGTCAGTCACCTTATCCACTTTGTATCCATCCACACCAGTTCCCTGCACTTTGGGTATTAGCCCACATCATGCTTTCCCTTGACCACTGGTTTATTAGTTCAGTTATGATTATGATTCATTACTTGAAATGATTTGCTTGATCCTGGCTCAGTCTTGCTTCTTTTGATCAAATTCCTTCCAAATCTCAAAGTCAGTATTACCGTAAACATCTATGCTATTTTCTGTCTATCTATGATTGCTCTTAATATGATAGAGACATTTACTATTTGTTAGAGAAATTTGGTCACAGAAAACAAAAGTTGGTTGGTTGGTTGGTTGGTTGGTTGGTTGGTTTTCCTAATGTAATTATAGTAAACATCTCCATAGTACTACCTTGACTTGTATGGCATTGAGAAGTATGTTAGTTATCTATTGCTGGATAACAAACTCCCAGAAGCTCAGTGATTTGTCCAACAATACATCATCTCACAGTTTCTGTAAGTGTGGAATACAGAAACCACTTCGCTGGGTCCTCTGCTTCAAAGTCTCTCAAGGGATGGAGTCAACACATCATCAGTGTCTGTGTGCTCATCTTTTTTTTTTTTTTTAATTTTATTTATTTGTTTGACAAACAGATTACAAGTAGGCAGAGAGGCAGGCAGAGAGAGAGAGAGAGAGAGGAGGAAGCAGGCTCCCTCAGTCCCAGGACCCTGGGACCATGACCTGAGCCGAAGGTAGAGGCTTTAACCCACTGAGCCACCCAGGTGCCCCTCTGTGAGCTCATCTTAAGGCTCAAGTGAGCAAGGATCAAATTGCAAATTCACTAATATGATTGTCAGCATGATTCAGTTACTTAAGGAATGTATTGGACTGAAGGCCAAGTTTCTCATTGGCTGTTGGCTGGAGGCTGCCTTCAGTTCCTTGACTTCTGGGCCTCTCCATATGGCACCAGACTTTATCAGAGTAGGTAAGTAAGAGAGGGAGGGAAAGGATAGTAGTCACAGTCCTTTATAAGTTTAGTTTAGAAGTGACATTCTATCACATTTTCATATTCTTTTGTTACTAGCAAGTCCTGTTCTTGGCTCACTTTCAAGAATAGGGGATTCCACAAGCTCATGAATACTGGGAATCAGGTCAGATCCTGCTTTCCACAGTAGGTTTGACCATTTTTTTATTCATTTATTGATATCATTCAGAAGCTTAATTGCCAAACATTGACAGTGGTAAGGCAGGAAACTACATAACATTCACTTTACAATGTCTGCACACTTCTGCCTTTTATCCAGTAGCACCTCTATGCTTGTGACGAGAAAGTTCACATACATTTCTTACATAGCAGTGTGTTCCATTAAAACTCATGCTGTTACATACCTGAGTGACCATGATGCAGTGTGCTTTAGACATGCTAGAGACAATATTCCTGTTTGCTTATGGTGCAGTACTATGCAGGGTTCTCACTGACAGTCGGCTGTTAGTCATTGTTCTCCATAAAGGAAGATGTGAATGCAGTTAACTTGACTCTTTGGGGATGCCAGAGACTCTTGAGCTCACTGTTTTGCTAAGTGGTTGAACATCTTCTTACAGACCAATGTCCATGTTTTTTTCATGTACCAAGTACCAGTCTTTTTCTTTTCTATTGTCTTTTTTAGGATATTATCTTAACTGACAATTCTCAGTTGCTCTTAGATCTAATTTTTATATATCTGATTGCAGAAAGTTGCAAAGGTATGTATGTGTGCATATGAGTGTGTATGTGTCTGTTTCCTGAGTCATTGTCAACCTTTGAATGCATAAATCTAAGAATTTTGTATTTTGGTGCTTATTTCTAATTTAGTCTCATGATTGTAATCACCAGTGATCTAGTATATAAATAAGTAATTTACAGGTACTGTGCTTTTTTGATAATAGAAATATTAAAATTTGAATCGACTTTCACCTTTGTCAGACATACAATACAGGCATGAAAATAACTGTGATTTTCAAACCGTATGGGCATTCTGACTAACTGAACTTTCTAGTTAAAAGAAACAAAATATCAGAAGGCTCCAGAGGCTGTAGTAAATGTTTACTATTATATCTGAAATTTTCACACATAGTGATATAAGTTATAATGCCAAAATATTGTGAGAGCACTGCTGACAGATGTAATTAATGTTTCTATTCATTTAAACTTCCACTTACTCACTCATTCAATAGATAGTTATGGAACCTACACTCTGTACCAGATGTCACACTCAGTGCTGGTGAGCATAAATAACACATAGTCCTCACACTTTACATATTCACAGTTTATTTAGGTAAATGTAAATATATTTACATTTATTTAGATGTAAATAAATGTTTATGCTATTTGATACAAAACAGTAATAATAGAAGAATGCAAATGATATGGAAATTGTCTGGAGCCCAAGTTCCCCAACTTGTATTCCAGTAATCAGAAAACTTAAAAAGAAATTCTAAGAGGCTCAAATAAACTTATTTTGCTAACTTCATGCTTAGAAAAACAAAACATATTATCATAATCAAATCATAAAATATAGGCAGTTTTTAACACTAAAAATATAGGGAAGGAAAAAAATATATAAGAAAGGTATGATCTTAAGTTAAAATACATTACTTCCAAAGAGAACTAATTAGTTATGTTTCTGTCAGCAACTGTCTTAGTTACCTATCTATGCTTAACAAATTGCCCTGAAGTCTAGAACCCACACAATGAAGATGTATCCTCTCAATTTCTGAAGATCAGGAGCCTTGATGCAGCTTAAATGGGAACTTCTGGCTCTGAGTTTTTGTAAGGGTAGGATGCGTCTGTTGAGTGGAAAAAGATGCTGATTCCTAACAGCTCACGTAGCTATTAGCAAACCTCAGGTCCTAATGGGCTATTGCCTGGAGGCTTTCCTCCTCTAATTCCACTGGTGTCTCTATCTATAGCAGAACACAGGGGACAGCTAGTTTCCTTCAAAGTAAGTAAGCGAAAGGGAGCTATGTAAATGGAAGCCAGAGTTTCACATAGCAGAGTCTTGGAGGTGAGAGCCCAGGACTTTTTTCTAGATCCTACTTATCAGAAGTGAGATCCTAGGTGTTCCACCCCACACACAAGGGGATAAATACCAGGAAGTGGGGATCCATAGGCCACCATAGAGGCTGCCTATCACAGGAAACTTATATCAATTTTTTTCATGTTGTATTAGTGCACCTTGTGCTGATGCAACTCTGTAATAAGTAAAAGGAGGAAAAAAAGGAAAGCCTTCTCAGAGATAATACTGAACAGTATATAAAGAAATTATTAGAATGACTATTAAATTAATATAAACAAAAGCTATCAGGTGAGAAATAGGAAGGTGAATTCCTTGAGATCAAGGATAAAGGGGTACATACAGAGTCCGAGCAATAACACTGCAGAGGTGCTAGAGAACCTTATGTACCATGCTGGGGAGCAGGACTTATTTTGTAAGAAGTGTTTCAGAAGACATTGAGGGGAGTGCTTGATGTCTTCTTGTCATCTTTACTAGTATAATATTTGTGAAATTATTAATTAATAAAAAGTTACTTTGATAAAAATGTTAGTAAAGTTATAAGAAGATGTACATATATTTGTTGCTCAATGGTTAGATTCCTGTAGAAAGTGAATCATTTAAAATTAGTTTTCTAATGACAAAATAAGAAAAACTCAGAGCCCCTTTCTGAGTTTTTAAAAAAAATTATTTATTTATTTGTCAGAGAGAGAGAGAGAACATGCAGGGGGAGTGGCAGGCAGAGGGAGAAGGAGGCTCCCTGATGAGCAAGAGGTCTGATGCAGGGCTCAATCCCAGGACCCTGGGATCATGACCTGAGCTGAAGGCAGATGCTTAATTGACTGAGCCACATAGGCACCCCTGATTCTTTTTTTTCTTTTTTTTTTTTTTTGCAAAAAGCCAAGCATGTCTTTTAAAAAAATATTTTGTCTTAGCCTATCCATAAAAAATGTTTAAGAGGACTGTTAAGTTTAGCCTTCTATCATTAACACAATTAATCTCTACTCTCTCCATTATGAGAATTATTGATATGAAGTCTTGGTAATAATCAGTAAAGTTGGTTCCTAGCAAGACATTTTCACATATTGTTTTGTTGGTGATTTCATGAAGGAGCAACAGATATCAGAGAAGTGTCCTTCTTAAAAATGCCTGAGAAACTCTAATTGGTTCCAGTGTGATTCTTCTTATGGCTTCTTCATTAACTCCATAAAATGCACATGTGTACAACCTGACATGAATGTGTGCACATGCATGTTTGTGCACATGTGCACACACACACAAGCCCAAACATATACATTGAAGGAAACACAACTCCATAAAGAATAACTTCAGAATATCTCAATACAGTATTACTGGGATGTAGTTCCTGGTCTGCAAATCACTTTATTGCATTTTGCTATAAATATGGTCCTGTCACCTTCAAACAGATGTCCTGGGGGTACTTCTGCATATGCTTCCAGTATGTGATATAAAAACATTTGGCAAGCAGTTTAAATATTAATCTGAGCTTATAAATGTTTCCACCTAAATTTTTAATGTTTTCATCATATAACTAGTTTACTTTGTTTCACATTCGAGGGCACAAAAATAAGATAACATTTCTTGGTAAAATCCAGATTATAAGGTGTGGTACCTTTCTCACAATTAAGCAAATATCATTCCCTCTGCTCTGGGATTACTTTGTCCTAAAATGATCAAGACCTCCTGGGATTATGCTCAATCCAAGTGGTCAGAATTCCTGGTTGCAATTGCCTCATGATATGAAAACCAGAAAATCCAGTGTATCAGAATGGGTAAATGGAGGTAGAAAGGAGTAGAAGTCTGGGATAAAGAAAGAGCATGTGCAAAGTCCCTCTGGCAGAAGGGGCTGTAACAGGCATAGGCAGGTGAGTGGGACTAAAGCCAGTGAGCCTAGAGCAGAAAGAATAAGGGAGAGAAAGTTGGAAATGCAAGAGGGTGGTTCCTTAGAGGATGCTTAAAGGTATAGGAAATTTGATCATATAGGGAGACCATACAGAGAAAAAAGAAGTATATCCTCAGAATTGCTCTAAGACATACCTGCACCTACAGTCTGGGTAGAGTTTAATCTTGCAAATGATAAGAAGCAACCAGACAGATTATCAGGAAGCATAATGTCCAAGGGAATATACCATTTCCAGAAGAAGGAATTGATTAACAGTGCTGAATGCTGTGGAGGCAACAAGAGACGTTAATAATTGAAAGCTGGAAATTGTTAGTGACTCTAATGAAATATGCTTTGGTGCAGAATAGAGGCAGAAACTAAAATGGAATGAGTTGAGGACAAAGTGAAGAGTCAATAAATGGAGGCAGAAAATAGAGACTGTTCTCCCTAGGAGTTGTCATACCAAATGGGGGAAATAGATTGACTCTAGCTAGTAGCATTTGCCTGGTTGAATATAGGTAGTTTTAAAATGTGGATGGATTGACTGTTTATTAAAACAAAACAAAACAAAATATAAGAAACAATAATTCTACTCCTAGATATATACCCAAAAGAATTGAGAACTGGTACTCACGCAAATTTGTGCATATGCATGCTCATGGCAGTATTCACAATAGTCAAAAAATAGAAACAGCTTAACTGTTCATCAGTACATGAATGAATTAACAAATGGTGACAAACTGATATGATGGGTTATTTTTCAGCCATTAAAAACTGAGGAAGAACTCATATGTGTTATCACATGAGTGAACCTCTAAAACATTATAGTTAGTAAAAGAAACCAGACACAAAGGGTTATATCTTTTCTGATTCTTTCTATATGAAGTATCCAGAATAGGTAAATTCACAGAGACAAAATGCAAATTGGTGATAGCCATGGACTGCGGGGAGGGGGAATGAGAAACAGCTAATTAGGGTATAAGGTTTTACTTTTGGGGTTTTGAAAATGTTTTAGAACTCCATAGATTTTGGAACTAGATAGTGTGTGGTTGTACAGGATTGTGAATGGATTAATGCTACTGATTTGTTCACTTTAAAATGATTTATTTTATATTATATGACTTCCACCTCAATTTAGGAAAAAAAAGTAATCAATGATAAAGATCTAATAGTGGGAAAAATGAAGTGTGTGAGAAAGAGAAGGGATATCAAAGTGCAATATTCTTTTTTTTTTTTTTAAGATTTTATTTATTTATTTATTTATTTGACAGACAGATCACAAGTAGGCAGAGAGGCAGGCAGAAAGAGAGAGAGGAGGAAGCAGGCTCTCCGCGGAGCGGACAGCCCGATGCGGGGCTCGATCCCAGGACCTTGGGATCATGACCCGAGCCGAAGGCAGAGGCTTTAACCCACTGAGCCACCGAGGCGCCCCAAAATGCAATATTCTTGAGAAGTCAGGAAGGAGTTGGAAAGAAAGTACAAATAACTTTATTTCTGAAGTTATCCCTATTTTTTGAAATTACATTTTAGGCTAGCATTATACAGAATTTAAAATTTTCAAAGTAGATAAATGTAAGGGACATAAATATCTAAATATTCTCTTTGGCACGTTTGGGGAGCGCATATATACTTAAGGACAAACACATCTCTCATTAAGTCTTTCCAAGAGGCAGAGCTATTAACATTTGTCCAGATTTGAATCCTGGCTCTGCCATTAGGTATGCCAATTTGGGCAAGCAATTTAACATCACTTTGCCTCAGTTCCCCTATCTGAAATAGATATGATAAACATACCTACTTCAGAGTGTTCCTTTGAAGAATGCATTAAATAATACTTATAAGGGTTTAGGAAAATTCCTGGCACATCTTCAGTACCCAATAAAATTGGCTATTTTTAATAATTATTCACAGATGAAAGCTGTGTTATTAACCCACCATACTTAAAGTCTGTCTTAACACCACTTTTCCTAAAGATGCTTTCTGCTATAAGCATTTTATGCTTTCTATGTTCAACACCCCTTGAGAATCAGGCGGGACACGGTATTTGTCTTTTGTATCAGTTATAGAAAACTTGTTGTCTAAGCAGAGGTCTCCCTCAGTCTCATTGGCACTCTCTGAAACCAGCTAAACTAACTAAAGGGAGTCTAAAGTTATTACGAGATATTATATGTTAATAATAATATGTTGATTTATTTCCTGTGGATCACTAAAGAGCCAAATAACATATTACCAATGTATTATTTTAATGATTAAGAGTGACAGTTTTCAGATGTTTGGAATTTTCAGTCAATCCTGACCAAAAAATACTGAAATCTTTTTCTCTAGTAAATGTCAAGCGAATGAAGATGCATCTTGATTTTTGTTTATTTTAATTGAAAAAAATCTATTACTAATTTGGCTTCCTGGGGATAAGAAAGTCCATCAGAATAGGTAGATTATCCGAAAGGATGGTTAAGATTGAGATATAAAGAGAATCTATTGGGTAACTTGAGAATTATTCTTTCAGTGTGCATTGGCCTTTGATCATGCAGTGCTGAAAGCTGTCGTGAGAAATAGAGTTCAAATTGTAGTAGAATATGTATTTGCATCAACTTCTCATTGATCCAGAGTAAGTAACCTTAATATTATAAAATTTTTAGCACAGTTCCATGATGCGAACACATTTTATCCTTAAGGAAACTATGGCATTGTGAGTAAGAACATAACTCCTTCATGGGTTGTTGTGAAGGTTAAATAAATTAATAAATACAATTATATGTAACAGTGCCTGGTACCTAATAAATGTTCAGTTATTGTTAGCTATTATTTTTGTATTATTTGCTTTTTTGATAAATGTTGTTTAACCAGGATGCATGGTTCAAGAGCAACTGTAGATTGATGAATATATTTATGTTTTTTACTTTGAAAAGTAATGGGACACATGACCATGTAAAATTTTTTTCAACATGTAACTATTAAAGAAACCAAGTGGCTTTGAGGGACTTCTATATTATAACTCCATTCAAAAGGAAATCAAACCTACAGATTGTTCATATATTCGCAATCCTTTTTTTGAGAATTATTTTAAATAGCATAAAATGTAAATTCTTTAATCTTCTTCTATATTATTGGATCAACTACCTTGATCATTTATCAGGGAATATAATAAATTTGGATTGATGTCTAAACTTACTTTGGGGAAAAAAAAACCTTAAATTTGTCCTAATTTTCAATGTTATTTTCTTACTTAGAAATTAGATATTCTACTTAACAATCTACAGATTTGTCCATTATAAGTCAATATTAGATCTAGCAATATCACTGTTAGGAATTCACCAACATATATAAAAAGTTCATGTTTAAACAAAAATGCAAAGAATGTCCACTGCAGCATTCTTAATAACAAATACTGAAAACAACTAAAATGTTCACCAATAGAGATCATTTAGATCAATTCTGGTACCTTGTAAAATAAAAGGCTACTCAGCTATTAAAAGTAAATGTGATATATACTTATGTATTAACATAGAAATCTTCACAAGTTATATTAGTTTTAAAAATGCAAAATGCAAAAATGTCTATAAGGTGATCATTAGGTTACACACAAGGATGCGTATGTACACACACAGAGGAAGATTTGCAAAATAGCATTATGGACAGGGTTTTGGGATAAGAGTTAGGGGTTTTCACATTATATTCCGTACCTCCTAATAGTTTTAGTAATTAATTATTTTTTAAAGATTTTATTTATTTATTTGACAGAGAGAGAGAGAGATCACAAGTAGGCAGAGAGGAGGAAGCTGGCTCCCCACCGAGCAGAGAGCCCAATGTGAGGCTCGATCCCAGGTCCTTGGGATCATGACCTGAGGTGAAGGCAGAGGCTTTAACCCACGGAGCCACTCAGGCACCCCTAGTTTTAGTAATTTCTAATGTCAACAATCAGATGGCCAGAATGGGGCCATTTTAGTTTTATTATATACTTCTCTATATCTGAAATTAGTAACATATGCTAATTTAAGGTAGCATATTAAACATCCTGATAAAAATCATACATTCCCCATAGTTCATCTGTATCATGGTATAATCTTCATTTGTTTTTAATCTACTGTAATTATGTACTTATTAATTTATATTTTCCTTTAAAGTATGAGCTTTTGCAGAGCTCTGAGAATTAGCATAGCACCTGATATGAATGGTAGATATTTAACAAATATTGCTTATATGATCCAAAATATTCATCAAGAACATAGATTTTGAAATAAAATAGAGATGGATTTAAATTTAGAATTTTTCCAATACCTAACCGATAGTTACAATATGTTGCATGACTACTGAATTGCAAGGAAAACAAAAATAACAATAATTCCTATCATGTGGAACTTTAAAATGATTATATGATATACCATTTTTAAAAAGAATGCCACTGTAATTGTAATATTTTAAGTCTTCAATAAAATTAAGATCTCCTTCTTATTTCCTTTTTCCTGCTACTCATTTAATAGTTCTCTATAAGCCATCAGGTTCTCCTCGCAAACATTTTAACACATTTATTTTTTTATATCTAGGTAATTTCCTGTGGAGTGAAATAGAAGCTAAAAAATTCGAAGATAAGTTGACAGAAGATGGGGAAATTTTTCCTCCCATCTATAGGCAGTAAGGAGTTGGCTACGGGAAATTAATTTTTAAAAGATATTTTTATCAAAATTTTTTATCACTAATCATGTATATAAATATATTCTTATGCAGAAAAAAATATGATATCTCAACTTTGCCTCCAGAGGAGATCCAAGCAGTGACAGGCAATATGAGTAATTTTGGAGACCAGTACAAAAGCTTTAGGATAATATATAATTCAGTTATAGAGATGCAAGTCATTGCTGTTAATCTGAAAGAATTATAGTCATTTTTATTGCCGCCATTTATTACTTTGGATTCCCCAAGGTGAAGGGTTAAGGGAACTGGCCTTCCAGAGACTTTGTTGTTGTTGTTGTTCGTGGAAGTAGGGGTCAGCTTGTCTTTGTTTTATTTTTAATTATGCATTTGTTTTTAAGTTGGGTTCATAATTTAAGCTTTAGCTACTAGCTAAGAGTTTATTTTTTTCAACATAATATTAAATCATGAATTTAGATTAATAGCCTCTTTGTAATATTGCCATTGCCCAGTAGACTAATTACAAAACCACAAGCAGTAGGAAAGATAAGAAAATGCAGTTACTCATATATTTGGAATGTTGACATTTGGCATACAGCTCTAAAGTGGATGTTTACACAGTAGCTGTCTTTAATATCCTTTTCCAATAGGTTATATATTATTTCTGACTTGAATGTCTCATCCTATAGATAACACACTAAACAAACAGCTGTTAACCTATGCATAATTAAACATATTTCACAAGGCATTTTAGATATTGTAAACATATCCATTCATTCATTTGCAGAGAATTGTGGCACTGTTTGTTATTGGATTTGAGGAGGTCATCCAATCATAATGAAGTTCAATCAAATCTGAAGACTGGTTAGAAAAGGCTTAAGCATAACCACTTGTTATCTATTGAAATGTGTAGGGAAGAGCAGATTGTATCATCATGAAATTGTCACACATAGAGCAACTCCATTTGCTAACCGTCACAGAGGGTGATGCTTGGCATTCGAAACCCCACCATAGTGTTAAACTCATTAAGTGAAGTGATACTTACTATCTAGTACAGGATTTTTTAAAAGTGTCTCATTGTTGGTTGTGACTTTTATTCATCATCCACTTTTGATTTTTCAATGTAATAGTTTACTTCCTTTTTCAGATGGGTGTCCTTTGGAATCACAAATAATAATTTTAGTCATTCCTATTTCGGAGATCAGATCTTGTGATACTCCTATATCTCAAGTTGTCTTCATACAAGCTCAAGGTTGGTAGCTGGGAAGGGCTGAATGAAGCCAGCAGGATGGAGAAACTTTCCCACTGGTGTGGTCTCATAGGCCTAGGAGATTGGGAATTGGCCTCAAAATCAGAAAGACCCGAGTTAGAGACCCCTATTCACTGCTTCCGAGCTGAGTTGTTTGGAGAATATTAATTCACTGTTCATTTATTCCATCACTCTATCAGTAACATTTATACGGTGATAACTTTGAGGATGGCACCATTCTAGGCACTGGGGAAAAAGCAGTGGACTAGGCAAAACATGAAAAAACAAACAAAAACACATAGCACATATTGGGTACAGTGAATCTCCAAAGGGAAGACGTAATCATGCAGGGTTAGCTGAAGCATGTCGGATACAGCTGGAGTCCACACTGAAGCCAAAGAATGAACTGGCACATTTGGAAGGAGGAGAATTCAGGGAACCCGGAGCAGAGCAGCCAGAGCAGGAGCTGCATGTGCAGATCCCTGCAGAGTTCCTGCAGACCGACTGGGTTGTTTGAGGAATTGAAATGAAAGCCTGGTTGGTCTGCCTCTTGGTGGTAGTCGTGGGTGGGTATCTGGAGAGGGAGCTTGGGGCTAGATTCTGAAGGACCATGGAGGAATATCTGGAATTTAGATATTTTTCCTAAGAACATTGCTTAGTCTATCTAAATGCCAGTTCATTCAGCTATAAATGAAGGTAAGATGATATAATCTTATGAGGTTTTTATATAGATTATATGAGCTATATGTATATAATTTGCTTAGAAACAAGGTCTGGGGCGCCTGGGTGGCTCAGTTGGCCGGGCGACTGCCTTCAGCTCAGGTCATGATCCCGGAGTCCTGGGATCCAGTCCCACATTGGGCTCCCAGCTTCATGGGGAGTCTGCTTCTCCCTCTGACCTTCTCCCTTCTCATGCTCTCTCACTCTCTCTCTCAAATAAATAAATAACATCTTAAAAAAAAAAAAAAGAAAGAAAGAAACAAGGTCTGGCACATTATAAATAATGTATCATAATAGCTCTGATTCATTTTATTAAGGGTTATTTCTAGATTTATTATTAAATAAGTCAGGAGGGCATCAGGGCTAGCAGTCAAGAGCTCACTGGGAGCCTATTTGCTAGCAAACAGTAGCACAGGTAGATAATTTCCAAGAGATACCATCTTCAGGAAGAAAGTAAGAAGCAAGCAGGTATCATAGCTCTAAACTGGTGGGGCCTATAGCAGTGGTTCTCAACCAGGAATGATTTTACTTCCCACAGGACATTTGGCAATGACTGGAGACATTATTGCTTGCCACAACTCAGGGTAGTGGGTAGAGAATAGGAATGTTGCTAATATCCTACAGTGTACAAGATAGCTACCCATAGCAAAGAATTATCAATAGTGCTGAGCCTGGAAACCCCTCACCTAGAGCATGCTGGCCAAAATTGCAATAGGGCCATTGCTGGCACAAAATGCCAACACCGAATTCCTATCTTTAAAGCTCTTTATGACATGGTTGTCTTTCTTTAGCCTTTGCTCTCTTCCTTTGTACTGGAATACAAAGTAAACATCATATGGTGAATTCCATATAGGGTTTGCTTATTTTCAACACTGCTGAAACATATATACCTTCTCTAACTAATCAGCTTAAGCAAACCTCTTCAGTGGGTGGCAATTGTAGTTGACAGTAGCAATCATGTATTTGTAAAGCGACTGTGGTGAAATACGAAGATTATATGGGAGTGTCAAATCTGTGATGTAGGTGGGGCTGTGTCAACCATCTGCAAACAATACTGCTAGAACATCCAAATAAAGCAAAACCAGTTTTTAAAAGAATGTAAAGTTAGCATTAATATGTAGAATCTGGGAAGCATTAATGTAAGAAACTATTATCTAGACTAAACTCAGGGGTTATATAGTTGATACATTTTATTGATTGTACTATGAGGTCCTGTATATAATCTCCTGACTTTCCTTAGGAACGTATATGTATACACACACACACACACACACACACACGTGTGTGTGTGTGTGTGTGTGTGTGTATATATATTTTTATATATATATTTTGCAATATTACCTTGATTAGATGTTAAGTAATAGTAGTGGCTGGAAGTGCTCATGTTTTAGAATTTTTAATCTCAAAATTGAATAAGAACAAATGTTTCTGTAGTTGTGTATGTATGAAATTTGGCAAGTTTATATTACTCAAAAATTATAGGTGTCCTAAATGTTAATTTACTGAAGTTTAAATTTAATTTCAATATAAACATTTGAAATTAGTAAATATAGCCTAATAATGTATGCAAAGTCATATTTATGTATATTAATTTTTGTATGAGCACATTTTAATTTTGCATGAAGCACTTCCTTAAGTGATAATTACTAGAATCTATTCAGTTCAAATGTTACTTCCACAATGCATAGGTAACAAGACTCCTAGATGAAAAAAAGGAATTAGTATTTAGCAAATTTCATAGGCCAAATGAAGTTAGGAAATATAACATCAGTATAACTTTTAGAAGTTTAAAAACAATTACAGTTGGGCCTTGAATAAAATGGGATTTGGAGGTACCACCTCCTCATGTAGTCAAAAATACCTGTATGGGACACCTCGGTGGCTCAGTCAGTTAAGCATTTGCCTTTGTCTCAGATCATGATCCTGGGGTTTTGGGATCAAGCCCTGCTTCATCAGACTCCATGCTCAACAGGAAGTCTGCTTGTCCCTCTCCCTCTGCCCCTCCCCCCTGTTTGTGATTGCTCTCTCTCTCAAATAAATAAACAAAATATTTTAAAAATATTTTTAACTCCATCAAATATTTTGACTCCATCAAAATTTTGACTCCATCAAAATTTTACTATGGCCCACTGTTAACCAGAAGGCTTACTGATAACATAGTCAATTAACATGTATTTTGTGTGTTGTGCATATTATATGCTGTATTCTTTCAATAAAGTAAGTTAGAGAAAAGAAAATCACAAGGAAGAGAAAATACATTTATAATACTGTACTATATTTATTGAAAAGAATCCAATTATGAGTGGACCCACACAGTTCAAACCTGTCTTATGCAAGGGTCAACTATATTACATTTTTAAATTTATAGTTCAGAAGTAATAAAAACAATAAAATATCAAAGTGGGATAGCTGGGTAAAAGCCCCAAGATCTGGTACTTTGAAATATTACCAATCTGATTATGGCATTCTTCTATGCAACATCTCATGGTTTCTTATTATACTTTATACTTGGTTAAAATGAACAAACAAACAAAACAAACCACCGCCAGCAACAAAACAAACAAACAAAAAAAAAAAACCCGCAACTCCTCAAGAGAGCGTAGTGCCCAGTAAGTCTTTTTCTACATCTCTAGTCCTCCTTACACCAGATACTGACTGCCACAGGACCTTTACATATGCTATTGCTTTTATCTGAAAGTCCCTTTCCATTTAGTCCCTTGTGCTATGCATATACTTAATCACTCTGACTAGGTCAAATCTCTGGATAATACATATTCAAGGAAACTCAATCTCTCAATTTATATTACTATAACAGTGGTCATTTTTCTACGTATTTGTGTGCTAATTTCATAGAGGGAGCAGAAAAGAAGTGCAGCAATTTTTCCAATCAATTTATCACAGATTTGCAGGGTTTACCAGTCTTTTTTCCCTATCATTCCCTATGATGACACATTTGTGGATAAGATGAGGGCACAAGAGAAAAGGATAATAATTATAAACAAGACTCATGTTTGTATAGGGCTTTATATTTTACTAAGCCTATTTTAAGTCTTATTCTCATTTGATCCTTGCAATAATCCCATAAGGAATAGGAAAGTTATTTACTTAACAAACATATTTTAAGCATCTATTATGACGCTGACTGCTTGGGATACAAATACAAAAATTAGCAGCAATTTTACTACCCTACCCTCAGGGAGATCCTTTTCTGAAAGGGGTGGGGAGGAGATACAAAAATAACTAACTATAATGGAGGGTAATTATTGTTCAGTAGAAGACAAGTCTGATGTGTGAGTGCGAATGGGAAATGGTTAATTTGCCCAAGGAAAGTGGGAAAAGCATTGCAAGCAGAGAAACACCATGAACAAATAACACATGATAGATGGTTTGTGTTGCACAGAACTCAAAGATGCAGAGAGATACTTGGAGAAGACCCATCTTGGTGTCCTCTGCATATCTCTGTATTGGCCCAGTTCTCAGGCAGGCTCTCCACTGTTACCAACAAACAGTTCCAATCTCATTTTGGAGATAGTTGTTGTTCTCTCAACATTTCCAGTAAGAGTCTCAAAAGTATGTCTTATGGATTTTGTTTGGGTGTATCAGATTTTTTTCCCAGAGTAGGCAATGTGTTGATTATCCATACCCAATTAAACATATCTACTTCAGAAGTCAGATCTAGATTGAGTATATCCAAACCCCATGCCTTAAACCAGTGGTTCCCAAATTTTAGCACACATTAGGCTCCCCTGGGAAGGCTTATTAATACAAAGATGCTTGCTAGCACTCCCCAGAGTGTCTGTGATTCAGCAGGTCAGGGTTGCAGTTTTAACAAATTTTTAAGTGATTTTTGATACTGCTGATCTGGGACCACAATTTGAGAATCACCACCTTTGAGAATTTGAAGTTTCTCATGAAATCTGAGTGATGTTACTTAAAGATGTGGACTGGATTCCAAGCTAGGTAAACCACAGATTTAAATTTTTTTTTTTTAAGATTTTATTTATTTGTCAGAGAGAGAGAGAGCGAGCACAGGCAGACAGAATGGCAGGCAGAGACAGAGGGAGAAGCAGGCTCCCTGCTGAGCAAGGAGCCCGATGTAGGACTCGATCCCAGGACGCTGGGATCATGACCTGAGCCGAAAGCAGCTGTTTAACCAACTGAGCCACCCAGGCGTCCCCAGATTTAAATTCTGACTAAAAATTTGGAAAGTGTATAACTGGTCTCATTTCAGTTATTTCCCCCTTTTCTTTGACCCTTTCTATTTCTATTTAGCCTCATGATTCTCTTCTGACTCCACATAGTTGCTTACCTTCAAGCACCAGGTCTTTACCATTATAAATCAAAACGTGATTTTTTTCTCTTTCCTCAGAAGAACCTGACCCAAAGATCTGATGGCTGCATAGCTGTTAAAATCACAGAACAGATCCAGAGTTCTTGGCTTAGGCACCTTGTTTTGTCTTCTATATGACCATGGGCATGTTACTTAACAACTGTGTGCCTCAATTTCTTCATTTGTAAGATGTTGATAATAGTATCTAATAATAATAACACTGTCATAAGTTATTATGAGGATTCAATGAGTTAATATACGTAAAGTGCTTAGAACAGCTCCTGACACATACTTAAGGACTATAAAATCCTAAAATCGTCCATTGTCAGTGGCTTTAAATAATTAGACTTGATAGATTTTAAAAGAGAAAGGTACTGAAACACTGACAGAACTTAATCCCTTCTTTTAACAGTCAATATGCATACCTACAGAGAATTAAATGATCTGGCCAAGGGTAAAGAGATGGTTAGTGGGCTCAGAACTCATGTTTCTTGTGCTGTTGCTACTATACAATATAATTCTGACTTTTTTCTAATGAAGCATGACTTCTCATGGAAATACTAGGAATTTCAGAATCATAGGAAAAGTAGGTTGGAATTCCATTTTTTTTCCGTATTCTAACTAAATAATTATGAGCAAATTAGGTATTCTTTTGAGCCTCTGTTTTCTTATTATTAAAATATTAAAACAGATTTGTGTGTGTCTGTGTGGGGAGGGGGTGGTATATACAGATTTGTACGTAAAGTGCTTAGCACAGTCCTTAGAGAAATATCAGTTTGTTGGTAAATTTTTAATTCCTTTCTTCTTTTCTGTTTTTTTACGTAAGTCTATTGCATCTAAACACAAACTTTTGTCTGCAATGTTGAAAGGATGACTAATGGTAGAAATTGTAGGTTGCATGTAGATTATATGAATATAATGGGGAAAATATTACAAGCTGTTTTCAATGCCCTACCAAGCACCTTTGTCAGGGACTATGCCCTTCAGTCATCTACACAACTATGAGTACAGTAATTAATAGCTACCATTTACTGAATGCTTTGGATATGCCTGGCATTGTGCTAAGTCCTTGATATGAAGGAATCTGTGTATTCAGTGCTAGGAAGTTGGCACCACTGTTAGGCCCATTCTGCAAGAGACAATATTTTTACTGAAGTCTGAATGTCTTCAAAACCCTTATGTAACCTGGCTTAATATCTAAATTATTAGGACCTTTTAACCATATGTCACATAAGTGTTGGACAAAAGGCAGAGTATAAGTGGTAGATCTTGACTGAAATGACTGACATGCTATTTTAAAAATGAATTGAATTTTAGTTTTTAGTATAGCTTCATGTATGTACATACTTCTTCATGGGGATGATATGTGAAAGACCAAATATACTCATTCTGAAGTCTGTGATATGGGGACACCTCTCCTCATATGGCCTATACTCGTTTTATATACTGGCCTGGATCTGGTGAGGAAAATTGGCCTATGCTGTTCTTGGGACATAGTCTGTTGTTTTCTTGCCTCTGGCATTGCTGAAAGATTTTTCACCTCTTTGTAAACACCTTTATCCACCTTATCCTTTTGCATAAATCTGATAAATTCTTCAGAATAGCTCAGTTGCCTCCTTCATGAGGGGCAGGACTTCCTGGACAGGATTCTGCCCAGAATATACTCTATTAATCGCTGATCTCAGAGTTTTAAATTGCTAAATGTGTTAAAAGTATTTAATGTACAATTAATAGTGTATACGTTTGAAAACTAAAAGAGATAAAGTAAATAAAAACAATTACAATTTCACCAGTAAGAAGGAAGTTGTGCTTATAATTTGCCTGCATGAATATGTGTACATGTAAAGCTACACATATATGTATGTGTATATATATGTATATATGTTTGAGAATTGTATAGCATCTATTATTCTATATTTTGCTCATCTACTAAACATTATGCTATAAAATAACATGTTAAAAATGTCTTCCATCTATACATGTTAAAATAGTATCTTCCATTTTTACATTTACGTGAGTGTTATTAATCAGGTATAAGTCCTCTATAAGGCATTCCAAATGACTATGTAGTGAGACATGATTCATTCTCTGTCTACTTAATATAAGATCTTAAGCAAATTACTCATTCTGTTATTTTTAGTGGAGAAATATTTAACTTATGGGATTGCTTTGAGGATTAGATAAAATAATGCAAGTAAGATGTGTAATAGTATTTCACATATAGTAAGTTTTCAAAAACATTTATCATTAATATTCTTTGCATTATCATTATTTATTTGTTCATTCAGCATACGTCAATTATGTATCCAGGAATATGCTAGATCTAACTTAACTTCTAGGAGCTTGAAATCTGGGGTTTTGTTTTGCTTTGTTTTATTTTGTTTTTACTAGATAACAGTATTTCCACAAATGACAGAGGGATATGATGTATAAGCAGGTGGCAAATTAGAACAGCTAAGACTTTAGTCTTAAAAATGAGGTAGTGATACAAAAAATTGCAGAGAACAAGATTTCCTCTATCTCGATGGAGATTTCATAATGAGCTATCCAAACTTGTAACCTGCAACCTCAGGAATTTCCTTTTATCTTCCAGATTCTGTAGTAAAAAAGCAAAAACCAAAATAGCTCTGTCACGTCCAGCCACTGTCAATTAATGCCTGGAAGTGAATTAACTACGAGAAAACCAATTCAAGTAACACGAGACTCACCAGCTGTCAGGCAGGGTTAGTCTCCTTGGAGGGACCACATACATATTGTGTTGCCAAGGAAAACAGCCTATAACATCATCTTTTTTTCAGGGCACGGGTAAATTCCTGCCTCATCTGTACAAAACCTTCAGACCTCCAAGAGGCCAGAGGGTATAGATTAAAATTCATGCCTAGCAGAAATAGCTTCCACCCTCCTCACTACACTCTTGTACACAGTATTCAAAAGAGGATCCCAAGGACTAAGCTATTGTCTCAGCTCTGCATTTGAACTCCGTTCATGTACAATCATAGAGCAGCTAGTGTTTTACAAAGGGCAGGGGTGGTTACACTTAAAGTACTTGGCATTATCAGAAATCCTTTTATGGGAGCCACAAAATGTGTTTGCTACATTCTTTTTTTTTACCTTAAACCTTTGTTGTCAGGTTGGGAACACTTGAATTCTGTTAAACATTGAGAAATGGTTTTTACAAACAACCATGCATGCCTGCATGTGTGTGTGTGTGTCTCCCAAAGACCTGTAAAGCAAAGGAGACTATTAAAAGAAAATATTAAAGCAAATCTGTGGGTTACCGGGCCCATCTGGGTCTTTACTGACTCTGTTCCACTGGTTTATTTGACTGGAAACACCTGTTGTTTTCTCTGCAGAGCTGTTGGGAAGAGAAGGTGTACAGCTGGAGCTTACTGATTAGAACATGTGACTGGTGCATGAACCTTGGTAAGTCATAGTAAAGCAAGAGTGTAAATACTGGAGTATGAGTTCTTTGTCAATTCCATGCTACTTTTGGAAATTTGTTGGCATTTGTTTTTTTGCACTTGGCACTATAGACTATTTTAATAATGTTTACACTCTTGTTCTGCTCCCTATCTCAACAAGCTGTTAAGAGAAGCCGCATTTAAACAAGCATCCCTGCATCTTTTGCTGCTACTTGAATAGGGTAGCAGGCTGTTCCCCAGAATAGTCTGTAAAAGATCGTCTCCAAATAAACTACTTTAATGCTAAGCAAAATGCCACATATGTAAAATAGGTAATGCTGGATTATGTAAAATGCTTTTTTAAAAGATGAGGGAAAAGGACTTAGCATCAAATAAATCTGTCAGCATGGGGAGTTCCAGAAATAGTTTTAAAGGTAGTTTGAACTGCTTAATATTGCAATTACTATTTACTTCTTCAAATTAGCCTCCATTATCTTGTGAAATGATCTTAAGAATGATTTATTTGACCCTCCAGGGGTTTATGGCCATATTATAAAAAGATGTTTAAAGAGTGCTCTAAGTGTCTTCTAAAACCTAATTTAATCTTTGTATCAAACATTTTTACTTATTGCTTATCCCCTTCCAAACACTTCCACAATCCAAATTTCTCAAGGAGTTCTTTCTCTGCATTAGTGTTAATGCATTGATGCGCAGTAGGGAAATTAGCCTTGAGTTATATGTATCAAGAGAAACAACAAAGTGAATGTGCTTTGTTCTTAGCAAGCTTACTTAATCTCTCAGATACGTAAAGATGAATCAGAAAACAATACGAACCAGTTCACCTCCTTAACTGCAATCATAGAAGGAATGTTGGACTAAAAATATATTTTGAAAGTACCCACTTTAGACCCTTCTTTTTCTATTTGAGAAAAAACGGGTTCAGAATGCTAAAACAACTGACCCAAGGTCCACAAGAAGGTATTTGGCAGCATGTTAATAATCCAAATAGAACTTCATACCATCTAATTTTATCTTTAACGATCAAAGGCCAATACTTACCATTTAAGCCTCTGTAACAATTTCTAGAATGTATCATCATGAATTTATTTGTGGGGGGGAAGCCGTACATGTAGACCTGTGAGGTGCCTATTTATAAGTCAATTTTCTTGGAATCTGCTTTTATATTTATGGTATTTACACATCTGTCCTCCATAATATTGCTATTTCTTAGAGTCTGTCTAGAGCTTTGACCATTCAATCAGCATTCTATTTAGTAAGATATTGAATCTAAAGATGCACTGAAACAATCCCAACTAAAGATGGGCTTTAGGAAGTAATGTCAGGCAGAAGCAGTTAAAATACTTGGCAACTGACTGAACTGCTATGCTTGCCATGTATGAATTTCCTAGAGATAAGGCAAATTATGCTTTGGCAAGTGATTTGTATTTTTTTTTTTTTTAATCATTTCCTCTCTCTGTCTCAATCTCTCACACACAGGTTTAAAAAAAAAAAAAAAAAGAAAAGGAAAGAAAATGTCTACTGCTGTCCTTGGTGCTAATTGAGAACTTTACTGGGGAATGGCACCTTGTATAGATAGAGCCAGCTTGTGAAAAGCTTTTAACAGATACTGCTTTTAATCACTGTAATTTTGAAGGTGCCAAGCATATTTAGATACTAGATTCAATACCCAGAGAGTTCTCCCCTAAGTCCAATGAGTTAAGGGTACTTCCAATCATTTAAATAAGCACATTGACTTTCAGGTAATTTTTAGGGAAAAATAATAGCAAATGGACAAGTGTTGAGAATTATTCTTTAAAAAGACAGACTTAGCCTCTCAGCTCACATGGTTTATTTTAGCAATTTCAGAGGCTGGGTACTCAACTTCTTGTGTGAATTGTGCTTTTATACCATCCCATTTGACAATTAAAATGGAAAAATGTGGAAAAAGCCATTGTTTGTTTTTTTTTATAGTGCCATCAATGTGCACTGCACTGAACAATAGTCAGGGCATGGCAAACAAAGGCTCTGCCCTGTGGAGCTTACAATCGAGCAGCATGATACAATGCAGAACAATACATTCGGAACAAGCATGTGGTGATTAACAAGCTTTCTAAGTGGCATTCTTTGCAGAATAGGTTTTCTTTCTTTCTTTCTTTCTTTTTTTTCTTTTCTTAAATCAGTGGGTGAGGGGGGTAGACGTACATTAATTGAGAAGCAGTTTCATCTATAGGGACTCTGACAGAAGACACAAATCAGCCTTGGGTGAATAGCCCAAGAAGGAAAGAAGATTAAGAGGATAGTATGATCAGTAATTAAAGATTTCAGGGCAGGATATCTCTGTAGTGAATGGAGAACTGGGGATCTCCTAGAAATAATGAGTATAGACACATTATAAAGAAAATAGGAACCATGTTATTTAATAAAGAAGAGTCCTTTTCTTGTATATCAGGACAGGGGATAGGTTTGAAAGCACCCATGGAGAACACATAGGGATGAGAATGTGTGGTGTGTGCTTCAAAATTTGAAATTTTATTTGGATTGTACAGAAATTCTGTCAGGCCTTTGATAAATGATTTCTAACTTGGTTATGGAAGAAGAAATGGTGCCGTATAGTTAGGATTGTATGTTGAGAAGTCATGAATCCAAACAGTGGCTGTATGGATTCAAACACATTTTAGAATGTAAATCTGTTGTTCTGTGTGTACAGCATTTCAGTAAGGTAGAGCAACTCCTAAAGCAAGAAGGCATTTATTTTCACTCCAATAATAATGGCCAATATTAATTGAGTGCCTATACAGCAAAGTACTATTCTCAACAATACTTACATTATCTCCTTCATTCCTCACAACAGCCCTGTGAGGTAGGTAATATATTTATTATAAACTCCATTTCACAGATTGATAAATTGAGGCACAGACTAACTTCTGAAAACAGATTGTCTGTCTTGAAAGTCAGTACTCTAAGCACTATGCATAAATTCCTTTCAAAATCCAGATTCCCATTCTCAAGAAAAACCCTCCTTGAAGGAATCCTCTCGTATTTTCATGAAGGTTAGGGAACACTGATTTCTTTTGTGCTTCTGTAATCCTATATATCATTTTTTCCTATACAGTTTGCATTCTGCTGAAATCTACTATATGAATCAGTAGATAAAGATGAATGAGATGTTATTGTTTGTGCTGAGTATAATAGATTTAATATCTAAAATTCTAGATTAAATATTAAGAGATTGGAAAGAATATTATGAATCCATTCTGCCCCCATGAAAAAATAGAGTAAAACTGGTAACTAGAACATGTAATGGATTAAGTTTTGAGCCACTGGAAAATGTTCATAAATATCTTTTTGCTATATATGATTCATTGCAGGAGGCCCCAAAGTGGCTTATGGCACCTGGGTTCTCTAGTATCAACAGCTAAATAGATTATAGCTAAATGAAGAACTTAAATAGCTTTCCTGTTGTTTATCCCAGATGCAGCAACATCAAAGTCATTTTCTGCTATGGAAAGATCCCTTATATTTCTATTTTTTATGTCTTTGTCACACCCAAGCTATCTCTTTATTCCAGGAGCCTTCATAAAGTTCTTGAATGTGAATTATTTTAGGTGATATTTTATTTTAAAATACAGTGGGCCCTAGAGCACCTTTTGCTTCTGATAGGAGAAGATGAAAACCAACTGCTATAGGAAAGTTCTGCTATGGGAATTATTATGACAATCCTAAAGGAATTGAGACCATTAGTTTAAAAACATGAGAGCAAAATTCCAAGGACTTTTAAGTAGCTTCTTTTCTTGCTAAATGTAAGCTTGAATGATATCTTTGTTCCTTGAGCTTGAATAACATTTTTTTTAAGTCTTCTCAACCCTAACAAGTGGTTCACCAAATAAATAAATAGGGATGGAGAACACAACAAATTTTGTTAAATGCTCTATTTGCACAAGATTTTCTGAAACTCCTAAAATGACTTTAGGCAGATATGCATTTAACTTCTAACTATAAAAATGTAGGCTAGAGTTAATAGAGGGGGTGGGGGGGCTAAACAGAATTTAAGGACCCAAAGCATGTTTTCTTCAACTGATACAGATTCAGATGTGATAGGCTGATTTAACTTTACTCACAAGTACTATTATCAGTTTTTAGTTCTTTCTTGATCCTAATTCTTGTTTCCTATACTGTTTATTAATTCTGTCTCATAAGCTAAAAAATTCATCAGATCTTCCCTAAATTAAAATGGTAACAATAAACCTACCATGTTTAATTCCAAATAACTGTGGGGTCTTTCTCCCTTCAAAATTCAAGAAAGTAAAAGGGGGGGCGTCTACAGTTCCTATTTACAGTATGTTCCTTCAGTTCCTGAAATAGGGGTCTGCCATACCATTCCACTGAACTGTCGCTTTCAAATATAATTAATGATTCCTTTTTTGCCTTTTTTTTCTAAATTAAAATATTTATTTCAGTGAAAAAGCAGGGAGTTCAAAGTACTGTTTTTAATGTGTATACTATATAAACCACAGACCTCTGTAGATATAATAGTATATTTACATCATTCCAGAACGTGCCCCATTCCACCATGTATATGTGATGCAATAAATCAGAGTAGTTATTCTCTCTGGTGGGATGCATAATGCATTCTGATTTCTTTCAACATAGATCACTTTCAGTCACAAAACTTAAAATAAATGGAATCATGCAGTGTGTACTCTTTTGTATCTTGTTTCCTTCATGTGAAAATATTTTGGAATTCATCAAAGTCACAGCAGAAGTTCATTCTGTTTTACTGCTAGGTGTTTTTTGTGAAATGAACATACCTCAACTTATTAATCTGTTCTCTTGTTTATATATGTTTGGATTGTTTCCAGTTTGGGTCCATTATGAGTAAAGCTGTTACAAGCATTTTTGCACATGTTTCTTTGTGAACATGTTTTCATTTCTCTTGGGTAATTGCCTAGAAACAAGGTTGTTGAATCATAGGGTAGATATATGTTTAACTTTATAAGAAGCCTCCAATTTTCCAAATATATCTACTATTTTACATTCTTACCAGCAATGAATAAAAGTTCTAGTTCATTTTCAGACTTTATAATTTACTCTTTTAGCACATAGGCGTAACAGCTCCATGTGATTTTAATTTGCATTTCCCCAATGACTAAGGATGCTGAGCCCTTTTTCTTGATATTATTGTTCAACCATAAATTGTTTTTTCAAGTATTTTGCCCATTTTTATTAAGCTGGTTATTATTATTATTATTTAGTTGTGTCAAACCCCTACCTCATACCATACACACAAATTAATCCACAATGGAGTTTAGAATGAAACATCAAAGTTACCAAAACTGCAAGCTTTTAGAAGAAAACTTAGGGAAGTATCTTCACTGCAAAGGCAGAAGCTTCTTAGAGGGGACAGAGAAAGCACTATCCATATAATAAAATATTGACATATCAGATTTCATAAAAATTAAAAGCATATGCTCTTCAATAGTGACCACTAAGGAAATGAATAACCAAGTGACAGAGTGAGAGAAAATATTCACAAATGCATATATCTGACAAGTTCTTGTAGGAAGAATATATAAATATCTAACGATCTTTTAATTTTTAAATATATGGGCTTTTCTTTTATGGCTTATTCTTTTACATCATTTAGTCTTGTTTGACCAGTTACTTCCTGAAAATTTATTCATCTTAGTTGTTGCTTTCCTTATTTGTTCATTTTTTATTTTTACTAATTCATCTATTTTAATCATTTTAACAGCTTCTTTTGGAATTAACCTCCAATGTGTTGTTCAAGATATTTTTTATTATATAATTTTATTTTTTTAGAAAAAGGAGCGAGTCTAATCTTTTTTATTTCCCCCTCAGTGGTCTAAATTCTTGCTACTCACAATGTGATCTGTCAACTGACAGCACCAGCATCTGGGAGCTCTTTAGATTTGCAGAACCTCAACACCTGACCCACTACATCAAATCTGCTTTTTAACAAGATCTCCAGGTGACTCCTATGTACACACATTAAAGCTTGAGAAGAAGTAATGTAACTTAGATCTGTGGTCTCAACAGTCTCCTTTGCTGGTAGTTCTTACATATTTAGTACATGCCATTCTAATGTGGTCCAGATTTATATCTCAGCGTGTTGAGTATCTCCAGATGGCTGATATTTAAGTAGGTATGTAAAACACAATATGTTCAAAAACAAACTCATTATCTTTCCCTTCTTTTATTTCCATATCTCATTTAATGGAGAAGTGGTCAAATAATTTTTATTTTATAATACTAATTAGCAAAATTTTCTTGAGTAAAGAAATCTTACAAAAGACTAAAATGGTGTTGCACTACTCAGTTCTTAATTCTATATGACTTGGAGGGTACAGAGTGAGTTATCATGGAAAGAAAAGAAAAGAACTGAAGGAAAAATAAATAATAATAGTAAAAATAATAAAATACATAAATGGGGATAACATATGTTAATTCCCTAAAAGAAAGACATTTATGATCTTTCATCCTAAATAATTTTGGAGCTCAAAACTTAAACACTCTTTCCTTCATGTAACCAATTCAGTGAGTCATTTACAAGAGAAGAATATAAAATGTTATGGATTTGGCATATGTCTGTTATATTATTTCAGAATATCAACAGTATTTTTATCCTATCAAAAAATACTCATCAATGGGGCACCTGGGTGGCTCAGTGGCTCAGGTCATGGCCCCAGGGTCCTGGGATTGAGCCCCGCATCAGGCTCTCTGCTCAGCAGGGATCCTGCTTTCCTCCCTCTCTCTCTGCCTGCCTCTCTGCCTACTTGTGATCTCTGTCTGTCAAATAAATAAATAAAATCTTTAAAAAAAAATACCCATCAACAAAAACTAAAAATAAATAAGTTTTTATTCAGTTGTTCCCAGTCACCAAGAAAGCAAGCTGTTGGACTCAGATGAGAAGAGCAAATGCAAAGGATTTGATTTATATACTATAAAGACTAAAAATTACTGCTGAATTTCTAATATTGAATTACATATATCCCATAGGTACTGAGTCCAATGACAGGTAATTTTTAGTGAAAATACTTCATTTCATCTCATATGTCAGGACATCTTGATAATCATGTCATAAAAAGGATATTCCCTCACCATTTCTCTAAGGTGAAGATCCAAATTCATGCCAATCTACTTTGACTAAGAAAGAATTTTCAAGTGAAGTTTTGTATCACTCATGGCTCTTTAAAAAAAAAGAGGGGGATTAATTAATTGTCATTCTTTAGCCTGATTCTAAACTAAGTTTGTAGCATAAAATATCCATAAGCATGACTGAAAGATGGTGTCTCCATCATGTTTGGATTTTCATAATGCTACTAGAGAACAATTACAGAGAGCTTCTCTGCACCTCACTTTATGATCATTATTTCATCAAATTCATATAACAGCCCTATGGCATTTAGAAAATTACAGTGACTTTCTTATGATCTCAAAGTTAGAGAAATCCTACTCAGGATTGCTGGCTAATTCCAAAGTCAATGCTATTAACCACTCCAACATAGGGGTAGAAATTTATCTTCATCTTTTTCTTTCACTTCTCCTATTTGGAGAAATAATAAAAAATAAAAAAATCTATCCCTTCTGCACCTCTGGAGGGTAAATTTTCTGCTCTGTGGAGTCAGAAGGAGAGAATCAGTCAGAGAAATAATAAAAATGATGACAACTGTGTCAGTTCTATGGAGGAGAAGAAAATGAATCACTTCATGGCATCGGGGTGCCTTTGGAAAGTAGGACTTCGAGTAATCCTAAGAAGAAGCTTTATTTTGGAGTGATATGTGAATGTGTGATCCTCTCTCATGCCCCAGCATGAGGCCAAAAAAGTACCCCCTCATTTCTAGTAGGGGCGAATATTTACCTCTGTCTCTCTCTCTCTCTGTCTCCATCTCTTTCTCTCAGCTTCAATGTCAGTATGGACCCCAAACTTACTCCTTGTACAACTAGACACATGAGTGTTTCCAGCTGAGAAAACGAATTTTTCACACCTTGCTGGAATCCTACCCCTGAGCAGACACAGCATCCTCCCAGCATATAGGCTTTCTGAGTGAAATCAGTGCTGCTGACAGGATCCACATTTTCAATCTATATTCATCCACACGGCATCATATCTTCTTGGGGAGGGCATTGTCATACAGTTGAAGCTAATGTTCTGTCAGGCTTTTATCTTGCTAGTCTATCATTACAATCCCAACTGAACCAGAAGGCCTTAGGGGTTTTCTGTTGCTCTCAGTCAATCAGTATGGCAGTTACCAACACACTGATCCAAAGGAGGCAGTCACTGCATGGGATTTCCACATTTGGCATCCTTTCCTCTTCCTACATAAGAAATCTGGAATAATTAATTGGAAAATACTGAAAGACACTAGGTTTGCTGTATTTGACCAGGCTATGAGTTTCAATTAATATTTGTAAATTTTCCAGCCTTCTCTTTAGCGGCTATCAGAAAAACAGCTGCTAAAACTTAAAGTGCAGGAAGAGCTTTGCAAGCTAAATGCTGTTAATTGTGTCTTCTTAAGGAATTACTATTTATATTTTGAGGGGAAAAATGACTATAATAGTGTTAAATGCATATGGGACTACTTAAAAATATATTTCATAATATATACAGGATAACTGTACTTAACTGTACATAACTGTACAGTTACTGTTTTTTTTAATTTTATGGGAATTACTCCTTTTTAAACATAATATATTGAACATAATTTAACTTTATTCTAGAGAACTCTGAATGTCATTATAGATATGCATTATTGTGTTATGGGATAGTGATGCTGTGTTAGATTCTATATCATTTAGTAAGTCAGGTCTTCCTGTAGGCAAGTGAATTTCTTTCTTTTTTCCTTCTGTTTTTGCTTGCTTCCTTCCTTCCTTCTTTCTTTAATTAATCTCTATATATGCTTATCAATTTCCAATTATTTGTCAAACATGGTGCTCAATAAATGTCAATAAACCAAATAGAAAATATCTTCTGTCTTCTGGAATTTCGTCTAATTTGAGGTGTATATAGCTAGAATAAATACATGCAAAAAATTCATAATTCAAATCTAATAAATGCCAAGAAAATAAAGAACAGGATGTCATTATAGAGAGGAGGAGAGTTATCTAATTAGATTAAAGGGTTAGGAAAAGATTCTGAGGAAGTGAAGTTTAACCAATGAGATTTTCAAAATTAAGAATTAGCTAGAAGAAAGGAATAGCATGTGCAAAGAACTTAAGGTCAGAAAGACTTCAGAGCACCCAAAGCCTGGGTAAAATGTTACTGTTGTTGTAGAAGAATATAGGAGGGGGGTTTCAGAAGGATACCGTGCTCTCTAAATGTTTTAAAAGAAAGAAATTCTAACTACTTCATAATAAATTATTTTAAAATTTGGGGAAAATAGCTGTAGAGTTAAGGAAAATTTGATGCAAAATACCCCTCAAGATTCTTAAGAATTAATTAGGGTTTAGGTAAAATACAGATATAATCCACAGGTTACCTTTATGTTTGTTGTTCATCATCAAGTTTTCCCTTAAGTTAACTGAGGATTCCCCATAGAAATTAAAATGAGTCTGACAA
Source organism: Mustela nivalis (assembly GCF_964662115.1). Taxonomy (NCBI): domain Eukaryota; kingdom Metazoa; phylum Chordata; class Mammalia; order Carnivora; family Mustelidae; genus Mustela; species Mustela nivalis. Next base: position 125,576,013 of record NC_139022.1, on the reverse strand, counting down.
GGGAAAAAACAAACAAAATGATTAATGCCAATTTAAACCCCCAAGTCATTGTTTCTCAGATTCCTACCTCATTAGACCTCAGGAATCTCTATAAAGGGATTATTAAACAAATGTATTGTTATTTTAGTTCCTGTAACACACTGCTAGTGTGAAAACAGTTTATATGGGAAGAAAAGTAAATTATGGTAAATTAGCATAGAGTTTAGTATTATAATTGCCAGCAAATCTCAAAATAATGTAAGTGTCTATTTGGATTATTATTAAAATCAAGAATAAGATGAGCTTCTTTCCTCAAAGAACCTCCATGCTTTATTTTATTATACCACAGAAACAATTTTCTTTTGGAAAAAATGATCAAAACAAAAATATATTATGCTTATAATTCACTTGAATTATCAATTACTTAAATAAGCATGTAGAAAATATTTTACTTCCTGGGAATTGATTTTCTGTTGATTTAAAAAAAAAGAGAGAGAGAGAGAGAGAGATTTTTAAGATGCACGGGCTGCTTCTTAAATTCATCCTAAGCATTGAAATTCATTAGCCAATTAATGACAGTATGTGTTATTCATAATATACCCATAAAATTGATCATTAAAACTCAGAGCAACAGATTTTCATGCTAGAATGTATGTGTACTCAAGACAAAACTAATTCTAGTGCTTGCTAATATCAGCATTATTAGAAAACCTTTTCCTTGTTTTACTTTTTAAAGTAATTAGAAATTTGCTTAAAAATCCCCACTGACATGAAATGTTAATATTGGTGCAATTAATGAAATGCTAATATTTATGAATTAATTGGCAAAAATCTTGATGAAAGGAAGCTAACAGAAATCATTTATGCAGAATCTACCAGAGGACAAGATTTGTCCTTGGTGACTTGCTCATTTTGCTTTCAGATTGTTATTTAGTAAAATAGTCAGTGATATTTCACTGAATTCTTGGTTGAAAGAGTTCTCTAAGCCAAAGTTAACAAGCTAGCTTTTAACATAGATATGTCAATTGAAAATATTGGAGGTGATATTTCTCAGCCACTAACTCAGATATGCAGGGGAAAAGTGTTAATTCTTATTTTCTAAGACTTAACTTTGTCTCTCTCTTGAGCTCCCATTCTTCTTGATGGTCCGCCCTAGATAGTCTTAGTGTGATTCATGTGGCCTCCGTTATTTTAGAATTAACCTAATTAATATGGTGTTTACTTCACTATATTCCTACCAGCACCTCATCTAAGTGCATCTCACTTTCTGGACATTATATCAACATTTGCTCAACCTTCCTTGTTTCAACCTATTTTCTATTCACAGTGACATATTGTTTTCTTTTTTGGCATCTTAGCATCACATCTGAAATTCCTGCCTGTCTACCAGCTCTTAGTGTCGCAGTGTTGCATCCTTGGTCCCAGAAGGAAACAAATAGGGAACCCCCACCCCGCCCCCCACCATGTTATATGGGCTAGGGCTAATTTGTTTAGGCATTTCTATCTTCCCAAACTATCTTGGTTCTAAAAACTCCCAGCAGGTCTGGGTGCCTACTAGGGCATATTATAGGCAGGGTTCAGGTCCTGTCTAGTGCCAGTGATCCTTTGTCTTAGAGGGGTCATAGCTGAGGTAACCAATCGTCTTGACAAATATTCTTCACAAGTTTTTAATTTTTTCCCCTTTGTGCTGCCTGGATTTCAGATTTTGTACACTAATAAGCCACAAATAGACATTATGTTTTTCTGGTCCCACCACAAAATCTTATTTAGACAATGATGGCTTTACGAGGGTTCAGACAACAAGTAAGTAAATTTGCTAATGCCAAAAAGTCAAATAGCAACTTGGTCAACCCCTCACATTGTGCCATTATTATACACTTTCTTTATCATTGTAAAACTTGACACTAAATGTAACTTGGAAATTAAGAATTTATAGATGAAAAGATTAAAAAAGGAGGAAGGAAGAAAGAAATAACATTAACATGTGATTCCCAAAAAACAGACCTTTGCAAAGCTTTTAACATGAGCCCCAAAATGTCATTAAACTTAGCAATAACCAGGGCTAAACAGTAAATTGAGGAAAAGGTCCCCTGTTTCCTCCTTATGTCTTTCTTGAAAACACTCTTTCCTTTTTGCATAATCTTCCCATGTATCTAGGCCCAGCTTCAGTTGACTTGAGCCCTTATATAGTATTAGCATCTTATTGTTGAAAACATTTCCCTTTAGAATCTTTCTCTCTATAGAGCCAAAGAATATGTAGTTCTATGTTAAATGTGGATTTCAGTAAGGACCCTTATCACAAATGTACCCAAGTTATTTTGAGGTACAAAGCAGGTCAGTGCTGAAAACCATCAGGTTGGTTACTATGTCGATCACCCCATGGATGTGGATTTGACCATATCCCAATAACAGGTAAGATATGGAGAACTGGGGAGAATTTGAAAGTTCATTACTCACACAAGAGATTCCTGGGAAGAACAAAGTTGGCAGTTGGCACAAACAGATCTGGGATGTTTTGGGTAGGGCAGAGGAGTGGGTTGGGCCTTTGTTGTGGGATTAAGGAAGTTGCTAAATTTAGGCTGGGGATTTTCAAGTTTTTAATATCCCACAGGGGTCAAAGGAAGAGGTAGGGCATCAGCACTCTTGTCAGCTTGTTTAGATGGGGGCTACTAGGGAAGGAGAAGCTGAGGCTTATAAGAAGTCAGTGATTTAACAACAAAAAAAATGGGTTCAAATTAACTGCACTGGCCTTTCCCTTGAAGTGTGAGAATGCCCACGTGCCCCTAGAAACCGAGCACAGCTTCCTCACAGACTAAATAAGATAAAGCAAGAATTGCTAAGAGATGAGGCTGACTAAACAAATTTGGGGAACCAATATAAGAATGCCAGACTCTAGCTCCTTCTTTCCTTTTATACCTATTTCCTTAACCAAATGTGGGATCATACACAGAGGACATGCTAGAACCTCACACTCCTCTGATACATCTTTTCTAAAGGGCTAGAAATTGTAGAGAGTATAAAAGGTTCTTCATTCTTCCAAAATTATGTGCTATTAGAGTCATGGTATTTGTAGGGCTGGAACAAATACAAAACTAGTCATATTAGATTTCAAAATCAGACTTCCATGTATTTCTTCTTTTCTTTGTTCTTTTCCTTCCTTCCTTTTTTCCAATGAGTAAGTGCCTATCTATATGATGCCAAGTACCTTTTCAAGTGCTGGGACACATTAGTAAGCAAGAGAAATCACCTGTCCTTATGGAGTTTGCTTTTTGTGGGTGGTGACAGAAATTTAAAACACACACACACACACACACACACACACACACACACACACAGCTTCAGTTCAAAGGAAGGCAGTCCCTGGGATTGATGGTTAGCCTGAAACCCAAATCATCAGTCCAGAAAGTCTTTGAAGAAGTTAATGCTGGGTGCAGAAGTTCCCATTTTCTAATTCCAGTAGTTATCCACCACTATATTTAATTGGCCAGATAGAAATAGGGCAAAATTGAAATGGGCCTCTCTGCCTCTGTAATGAATTAAATAGTTTTCCATAGCATTAGCTGTAAATGACACTACTGAACTGACAATTTCTTTCTTGTTTGGGCTTCATTTAAACTTCTGAATGGTATTAAGAGGTTATTAGAGATTAATCTCCAATTAGATATTCTGATAGCCCAAGAAATTGTCCAGGGGTCCCTCTGGCCATACTTTCTTAGCATTAAAGAGATATTGAATTAATAATATTTTGCCATCTCTTCAGACCTTTAAACTCCTGTGACTGATGTCCAATCATTTAGCCCACTTAAACAGAATGTCACACTGTGAGTCTTCCATTCTGAATAGGTCACCATAGGCTAGTGCTCATTAGTGTGTGTCCATTTCAGAAGCTGCAGCAGCCACTCGGGCCCTATGTTTTAAGAAAATAAGTAGAAAGTTGTTTTCTCGCAAATGGAAGGGTTATGAAGACAAGGCCATATGTCAGTATTATTGTGACAGAAAAATGTCATCTAGGCGCTATAGTGCTGTATAATGCTCCAACATAAGGCCATAACATCAGGTTGGGATAGTAAGTGAGGCTCATGGCATAGTTCCCAGACCAGGCTAAAGTGTTGTGCCCGGTACAGGATAGAGTTGAAAACCTAATATCAAAAGCAAGAGCTGTTGGGCAAAGCAGTTGTGATTTATGTGGGATTCTTGTCTACGAAAGCAAGACTTGAATGAATTAATCAAGTATTTGCAGTGAAGTTTTAAAGAGGAAGTTTGGAAAGAATAAGCTGAGAAGGATCTTCCTAGTTCTGTTATACTGAAAAGTTAAGGGTTTCCTTTCCTTTTCTTTTACCATTTTTTTTTTTAGACTTACATCTTTACCAGAAGATGAAAGATGAAACTATGAAAGATATGTTATTGCTTAGGAATTTATTTCATAATTAATTAACTTTTCCCTTTCTTTACCTCTTTTCTGTAACTACATTGCATATACAGGCTATGTGCACTTTAGTAATAAGACTCCTAAAGGTATAAATTACAGGGCCTCTATAATTATAATTTCTAAATTGGGGACTTCTAAGGAAGGAAGTTATGGTAGATGGAACTCATTAACTGGTTTGGATTAGATGATTTTGGTAGACATCTATTTTTTTTGACTCCCAGCATTGCTTTTTCCTAGCAGGAGCTCTTCAGTTTAATCTATCCTTTCCTCATGCCTACTTTTCTGCACTTTTGTGAGATTATCTATGGACATAACTCACCTTCCAGAGCTATGGGTGGATGAACATATGACCCAAATTACACCAAGATATTACTCTCTTCTTCCTGTATTTAGAATGGAAATATAAAAGAAAGAAAATGGCGATTTCTGGTTTAGCCTATGTAGAAGATTTAAGAGAATTCCCTGGGGGAAAAAAAAAAAAAGATTTTATTTATTTATTTGACAGAGAAAGAGAGAGAGAGGGCACACATGCAGGGAGTGCTGCAGGCAGAGGAAGAGGGAAAAGCAAGTGGAGGGAGAGGGAAAAGCAGGCTCCCTGCTGAGCAGGGAGCCCACCATGGGGTTGGGCTGCAGTTGAAGGCCTGAGCTGAAGGCAGACACTTAATAGACTGAGCCACATAGGTACCACTTGAAGAGAATTCCTATTAATTTCCTCTTTTTTATGTTGCCAAAGCTGCCCTATACCCCATACATACTAAGATCTAGTTGTAATGGATTCCCTTATTTTGGAAACTATTTTATTTCTTTATAATATATTTAGTTTTAAGCAAAATTAATTGTTTGGGTTGTGGTCTAAGAATATGAACTGATACCATAATATCAAATCTTTCATTCAACCAGATAAGCTGAAAAAAAAAATTACTTGGCCAAAGACACTAAGAATATAGTAAATATTCCTTATGTTCCACATGTAAGTGAAACCACATGATAATTTCTTTTCTCTGCTTGACATATTTCACTTTGCCTAATCCCCTCCAGTTCTATCCATGTTGATGCAAATGGTAGATAGTCATCCTTTCTGATGGCTGAGTAATATTCCGTTATTTATATGAATCACATGTCCTTTATTCATTCATCTGCTGAAGGACGTCTCTTTTCCTTCCACAATTTGGCTATTGTGCACATTGCTGATATGAACATTAGGATGCATGTTCCCCTTCTTTTCAATACATCTGTTTCCTTCGGGTAAATACCTAGTAGTGCTGTTGCTGGGTCATAGGGTAGCTCTTTTTTTAATGTCTTGAGAAATTTCCATACTGTTTCCAGAGTGGCTGTACCAGCTTGCATTCCCAGCAATAGTGTAAGAGGGTTCCCCTTTCTCTGAATCCTCACTAACATTTGTTGTTCCTATCTTGTTAATTTTTGCCACTGGGGAAGGGAGGGAAAATGGAATGGGAAGAAATTAGAGTAGGAGATAGACTATGAGAGACTCTGGACTCTGGGAGATCAACTGAAGCTACAGAAAGGAGGTGGGTGGAGGGAATGGGGTAACTGGGTGATGGGTATTAAGGAGGGCACGTGTTGTGATGAACACTGGGTGTTATACGCAACTAGTGAATTGTTGTACACTACATCCAAAACCAAAGATGCACTATATGTTAGCTAACTGAACATAATAATAATTTTAAAAGACTATAGTAAATATATCTGATTGTGTTATAAGGGAATAGTGTGTGTTGGAAGAGATGGGGTGTTGAAAACAATCAGTGTGGACCTTGAATTTGTGGATCTGGAATTTGCTGTGATGTAGTACAAAGGAACAGAAAACGAAAATGACGTTATCTTCTTTCAGATAGGATATAGATTTGCTTCTATCCTGGGAAATAGTGGGAAATAGCAATCTTGGATCTAATTTTTTGACTATGCCCATGACATCCATGATCTTGTACTATGATATCTATGAATTTCAGTTATCCTATGAGGTGATGGAGGTGGGTTGGATAATCCGAAGGTCCTGTTTGGTTCTATAATCATGTAACTATGTATTTTTATTCTATAACCCATGGTAAAATGTTGGAAGTTTCTGAACACAAAGATGACAGACTAAAAACCACATTTTAGTATCAATTTTAAAAATGACATTTCTGTAGTTAAAACTGAAATAGAATATCTAAATTATTCTTTACTCATCATAATTTTTAAGACAGGTTTATGAAATACCTAGACCTTTAGAGCAGGCAGACTGCTTGGGATTACTAGTTAAAGTCAAAGGCCATTGAGTAAAGGAAAATGCAGATCTAACATTTTATGTACAAGTTTTATCTGGGGTAAGGAAAATTCGTTCAGGAAAAGCAATTCTAATATACATGAAAAAAACATAAGCAACAAACTGTAACAAATTCTTGCAGAGGATATTTATCATTTAAATTGACAATTACCTAATAAGCAAAAGTAAATTTATTTTGATTATTTGAACTTATTTTAAGTTGAGCTTATAACTGACAGTGTTGGAATGTTGAAAGGACCTGTTTTTGGTATGAGGAATAACACAGAAAAAAAGCACAAATTAAAATCAAAACTTAATGAATTATTATAAAACCAATATCTATGTGACTACCACTCAGATCAACACACAGGTCATGACTTATAACCTAGTAGTCTCTTTCTACCTTCTTCCCATCGCTACTTCTTTATCATCCTGGCATTTATTGTACTTACTCCCTTGGTTGTACCATGCTTTTACATCTAATCATAGCATAGTTTTATCTGTTCTTTTAGGTTTTTTTTTTTTTTCTGTTCTTTTAGTTTTGTACTAACAGAGATATATGTAATGTCTTTTACTATGCTTGACTTCTTTCACTTAACATTATCATTGTGAGATACATCTGTGCTGTTGTGGGAAACTGTATCTCAGTCATTCTGCGTGCTGACTAGTATTCCATAATGCATATGCTGCAATTTATCTGTTGTATTAATGGGTATTGTAGTTGTTTACACTATTGACTATAAATCATACTTCTATGAACAATCACATACATGTTTCTTTAATCTCATGTGCTTGCATTTCTGCTGGGTAAATTTTAAAGGGTAGATTTCCTGAACTATGGGTTATATGTATGTTCAACTTTAGGAGATAATTTAAAGACATTTTCTAAAGAGATTTTATGTTCCAACCATCATTGTATGAGAGTTTTCATTGATCCACATATTTCAGACCAATGTATATAGTTAGTATTTTTAATTTTAGCTATTCTTATGCTTGTGAAGTAGTATTTCATTGTGATTTTAATTTGCATCTCCCAAATTAATAGAAGGTTGAGTACCTTTTTATGTTTATTTCCACTTTCATATCCTCTTTTGTGAAGAGCCAACTCAAGTCAAATTTCTTACATCCTTTGCTTGATAATTTTTATTACTTTTGGAAGGTTCACATATCTGCTCAAATATGATGGTTGTTCTTTTCTCATTCTCTTATTTTTCTAGACCTTCTTACTGTATATTTCATGGTTATTATCCTCTTCCTTGTACATTCCTTTTTTTTTCTTCCTCTGCTTCATTCATTATCCTAAGTTATTATTCAGTTTACTAACTCTTTAGTCACCTATGTTTGATTTGTGCTAATCCAACCTGCTGAGTTCTTAATTTCAATTATCATATCTTTATGTTCTGAAATTTCCACTTTAAAAAAAAAATTCTATCTCTGTCAGTATTCTGCCACTTTGTCTTTTATGCTATTTGAACAGAATAAAGTGGTTACTTTTTAATTCTATGATTTGTTACTCTAGTATCTGTACCATGAATAGATCTACTTCTATGTTTTATTATTTCTGCTGATTTGGTTCATGTGGTTTTGTCTCCTAATGTATCTGTATCAATTTTTTTTTATTTTGTTGGGCTTTATTTTTAGAAAATTATTTGTAAAAATAAAATAATTTGAGGTCTCTGACATTATCTTCTTTCAGATAGGATATAGGTTTGCTTCCTACCCTGGAAAGTAGTGGGAAATAGCAATCTTGGATCCAGCTTATTTGTAGATATGTTGCAAGTCCCTGAAGAGGTCTGTGTATTTCTCTCTAAAAATTTATTCCTGAGGCATAGTGTTTCAGTATCTTACCAAAAGCAAGGGAGATTCCTTAGGTTTCCTCCTAAGGAATATAGGATAATTTCTATCCTCTTAGCCCAGCAAGGCTACAAAAATGATGATCAGCTAACAATTAACATTCCAACCTAACCTCCCTGAGCTTTTATCTTCCTGGCCCAGTAATCCTTTATTATTTTATTAGGTCTTTTATTCCTTTGAGCAATTTTTAAAATACCCACATATGTTAAATATTATAAATATAAGTATGTATGTATTTTTCCTTCAGTGGAAGGATGTCTGGAAGTGAAAAATCCCTTGTTTGGTTTAATCCATTTTTACAATGCTACTATAATTATAATTTTAGAAGAGACCTTTCATTTTATTTCATTCAATTCCATTCCACTGAGGATAACAGCTAAACATCTTAGCTCATAATTTGTAGCTTTCTGTAATCTAACTTTAATCTTACCTTCCACCTTTATATAATGTCATTCCCTACCACATGCATTATTATTCTAAGGCTATGGAAACTACATTGTTCCCCAGTGACAGGGGACAATCTAATGTTCTTTTTCCTTTAACTCATGCTGTTTCGGCTGTCAGGGTATGCTTTCATTGTTTGGTGATAAAATCCTATTCATCTTTCTAGACAGCTTTAATGTCAACTCTTCTGTGAATGTAGGTCCTAAACCCATCTCGAACATAGACACAAAAACACACTGCAGAACTGATCATTCCCTTCTCACTTTCTGACATGATTTCCCATGTAGCTTATAAATAAGTGACACTAATCTGTTTCCGGAAACTACCCTACTTGCATACCTTCATGCCTTTGCTCATGATAATCTCTTTGCCTAAAGAAGACCCATCTTGTGCCTCAAAGAGACTCCATTGATTTTTTTTGGCTCAAAAATTTGAGTTAATATATATCATTCCTCCTTATATTTGTCCATGACTCACTCTGTCCATATATTAATTAAAGTCATTGTACCTACTTTCTAAATTGCTGGTCACATGTTTTTCTTCCTGGAGGAAGAGATCATCACTAATTTATCTTTTTTTTTTTTGCCCCAAATTTAAAACAATAATTGATAAAACCATAATATGTGATTGATGTACAATTAATATGTGATTGATACTAGAGTAAATGCATAAATGAATGCATGAATGCATATAATGTGTCTCTATTTCACTAGTTCTAAAATATTTTCCCACAAATGGCTTTAGAAATTCAGTTTATATAATGAACCCAAAGTTCAGGTCATCACATTTTCATTTTTCATGATAGTAGAGGAAAATGGCAGGAATTAATAAAAGCCAGGCACAATTCCAAAACCTCATTTAGCTGGTATTTTCTCTTGCTTCCACCAAAGTGTGACTAACAAATAGAATGATGCTTTATTTTCTCCATTTGGGTTTTGCTTGTTAGCCTATATAGTGGGGATATTATTGAGCTGTGAAATTGTTGAAAGCACTCATCTCTGAATATTAGTAGACATAAGAATCCACTGAGAAAATTATTAATATTGCAGATTTATGGCCCTAAGTACCTGGTTCAGTAGGGTAGATCTGGACCCAGGAATAAGCATTTTATTAAGTGCCTTAGGTAATTCTATTTCAAGAGATTCTATTACTACCATTAAAAAGGCTCCAGTTTCCATGTAGTAATTGGTTTACAAAGAAGCAAACCATTGGACACAAAAGTAAAGCCTAATTAACCAGATGCTGAGGTCTGGAAAGCTGAATAGAAATATCTGAGTTATATACATTTTTTAAAAGATTTTACTTATTTATTTTACACAGAGAGATCACAAGTAGACAGAGAGGCAGGCAGAGAGAGAGAGGGAAGCAGGCTCCCTGCTGAGCAGAGAGCCCAATGTGGGACAATCCCAGGACCCTGAGATCATGACCTGAGCCGAAGGCAGTGGCTTAACCCACTGAGCCACCCAGGTATATAACTCAGGAGTTATATACATTTGACATGGTGAGCAAAATGAAACTCCATCCTTCAATATCTAAAAGGGGAATAAATACCAGGCAACAGTAACAGTGGGAGGGAATTTATCAATTGCCTTAGAAACCAATTAAATATTGCTTAAGAAAAACAACAAGTCAGAGGGAGAGACAAACTTAAATTAAGAACATATGTTATCCTGAAAGGTATTTCTCTGGGCTATAATCTACCCCAATCCCTACTTTTCTTCTAATAATTCCTCTATCCCTTTGTCTGCCTGCCATTCTTCTAATGATGCTGTCTGATGAAAATTATAATCTGGCAATTGTGATTTGACAGACCATGAAATTGTTTGTGGAGTAGGTAGATGAAATGTAGAGTAGTGATTTTGATTGACTCAAAGGAATTTATTAATTGATTTCAGAAATATTGTCTAACCAAATAAATAACTTTA